>NW_017535174.1:117555-147212 GCF_001853355.1 Bactrocera latifrons
AATGCACACATAACACAAATAATTGTTTGAATATAATTTAACACTTCACACGCCACTTTTTGAAACTCATTGGCGAACTCATATTAGCAGCTTTCAAACAACAACAAAAAACTTTTTGTGCCTTACATAAAATCAACAGCTGTTACATCGAAGTATCATATAGTATATATAATGCGATAAAGCCGCCTCTGTTGCTGCCACTAAAATATTTTGTTGTATTTGTGGCCTTTAATTGCGCGCGCCCTAGCTACGCCATAAGTGGCTGAATTGTACTGAACCGAACTAAAGTGAAGTTGGTSGCCATAAGTGCGCACATTAATAATTCAGGTTATGAGAGTGGAGCRCAATTGTTGGAATATGGTGGTTATATACTAACAATGTGACACAACTATAATGTAATTGAACAAACGCATGATTACCTTTATGCTTAAATACCCTGTGAAAAATATTGCAGTGTCATTTCTCAAGGAAACTAAGAACAAGTGTGATTTCACTTTTGCTCAACATAACATCATTTAAGCTCAACGTAGATATTGGTTATAGTAAATGTCGCACTTCTGCAATTTTGATCGTGTCGGTAGGGCTGCTAAAGGGATCTGTTCTGATCGACTTTATTATTGTATAAKAAGCGGTTGGGATATRCATATATACATTAAACCTCTTAKAAGATGGGACCAGGCCCATTTTTTWTGCCATAGTTGTCCCTTGCTACTGTGATCCCCTGTGTCAAATTATAGTTTTACAAGTTTATCATAATTTAGTGCTTATATCTCAATTTTCRAAAAATTGCACGGGGTTATACAGAAAGCGATATAATAGCCGATTTTCTCCACAAATAAAGTTTGTATGTAAACCCTGTAACAGTATTGGCAGATTGAATGAAACATCATGACGGATATCTTATAATTTTCCCCCTGAAATAAAAACATATCTCTGTATAAACAAAATTAAAATTTACTTTCAAGCTGGGAGACTTACACAATACTTACGTAAACAGCAAGAGTGATATATGGCACTGTCCAACAAACTTGCCTCAATTCCACGACACACGCAAACATATACACTTCAATACCTACACAAACACACTTTCTTGCTTTCAGTTTGATACAAGCAAGAGCAACATGATAATCAGCTGTGTATATGTATGCAAGTGCTTGTGTATGTGTACGTGTATCTACGAAGTAAGGTTTCCGAACTTTACTGTTTTCTATTCACTTTTTACATATTGCTTGTCAAAATGCCAAATTGAATTCATTAGTAAAGACAAATTGCGCTCAATCGCTGCTATGTACTACAGTCAAAGCAAAAACARCTACAACAACTTGCAACTTGATTTCAACTTCAACAATAACAAGAATCAGTAAAGTACACATTTGAAATCAGCATGTCAAAGCGAACGACAAATGACAAGTTCACAAAAAGCAACAAAAACAAAAAGAATAAACAGAGTTTTTCACAAAACAGATAAYCAAACATGCAAAGAAAATCGTCCAAATTAACCAACAACAAAAAAGTAAATAACGTTTGTTGTGGAAAGACAGCTTGTAAGTTGGCACGACATTTAATAAATGAATGAGTGGGCAGGATTTCACGAATCCCACACACATATGTATGTACAAGTGTGTATTATGTGAGAAATTGTGTTAAGCTAGAGTAYATTAGATTGAGCAAAGTGGAATAACTCCTGCTATAAGCCTGCATATTGCGTTTATTTACAGTGTGGGTTTCATAAGATGACCACAAAAAATGCCCTGGTGTTAGTGGCATAAATTTTTGCAAAACATAACACATATTTAAGAAGTAGGGGAAATATTCTACTCCATTTCCAATGACATTTCATAGAAGGATGCTTTGAATTATACTACATATACCTAACTCACAGGTTAAGTTAGATTAGGCTATAAAGCATATGCCAAAGGTAACGCAGGATCAACTTGTATAGCTGTCATCGCTGGTCCTTTCTGATGCACAAAAAATCTGGTTTTAGATATCAGACCACTATAGCAGATAGSTGCCRTACGACGTTCGAAATGCAGTTATTGTAAACTGTCTTTTATATCTGTGAAGGGTATTTTAGCTTCAGTGTAAAAGATATTAAGTTTTTTCTTATTTTTCGCATTCAATGAAACAATTATAAATGAAAATAAAAACCAAAAATATGCGCAATAAAATTGTGCATGCAGTAAAGGCTATTATAACTTAAATTGATCACTGACATATGATATCATAGAAGAGTTATCATATTCGATATTCATGTCACGATCTTAATGTAATGTGCGAAACTTTCTCGCTTAACATTTACGGCACACTTCTAGTAGATAAGCAAACACAGTACTCAATATTTTACCACCTACACACAAGAATTTGCAAACTTTCAAGTTAATGGGTTGGCAGCCAATACTTTTTCACACACATCTTCTTGCATTTGCTAACGAAAATTTTTAAATTCCTTTTCTTTTCTATTTTTTCAATCTGGTCTTAACATAATTATGTGCGCAAGTTATTAAATGTGTGTGGATTAGTATCCGTTGAATTGAAAATACTTTGAAGAATGCCTTTTTCGGGCTTATTCCCTCATTAAACTCACTCCCTTTAAGCTTTTGTGACACGTAGTAGCATACTTTCAAGCGCACAAATAAAGTGCACAGYATCTGTGGAGAGCGGAGCATGCCAGCGGTTGGAGTGAAGTTCGTGGCATAAAATGGCATTTGTTAGGGATTTGTACGCATGAGTGTTAAAACTTTTGCAATAATTAAATTGTTTTCTTTTTGAGTTGAAACGCAAAATTAACAGCAAACGACAACRAAGACTCACCCACMAGMATGCCAATACAACAACAMAGCTTTTTGAACTCTTTCGCCCCCACTTGAGTCTCCATTTTGGGTTGGGTGTGTTAATTTATTTAGATTGTTGAATTTTTATTAGCTTTGAAAGTTTTATACTTAATCATCTTAGCATTGCTGTTACAAGAGCTTAAATTGCTTGATCTAACATCGGGCGTGACATCTATATTTYGCTTTTGTCCTTTTTATGTTTCTACTTTCATTGCGCGGTTGAGTATGAACTTTATGTCTTTTGGTAATATCTTGTCGTTTGGTTTATGTTTTGACGGCGCCTTGCTTCTGTTTGTTGGATTTCATGCAAAATTTTGTTACTATCTATATACATATGCACGTATCTGAGCACTGAAAGTAACAGTTTATAATATATTTTACTAATGTTATACATATATATTTATCTTATGGTTTTTTCAGAATACAAGATGCTTTCCAAAGTAAACAGGACTAAAAAGCGGAACAAATGGTTTTTCGGCAAAATCAATTTATTTTATTGAAAATAGTCTTCTTCTGCTTCAATACAGCTTTTTGCACGGTTCAAAAGCATATCGGACGAGTGTTTTAGCTCATTGGCCGGTGCAAGCCTTTTGAATGGCGTCTACGTCTGCATAACGCTTTCCTAATAATAACCGGTCACAATGATGTCCTTCGAATGTTGGATTCTGAGCTGCTTTTGGTCTTCAGTCAATTTGTACGGAACAAACCGTGCACACACCTTTCGTAAGTCCAATGTTCGGTCAAAATGCGATAAATCGATGTTTTGGAGATGTTCAATTCCATTTCCATGAATTTCAATGTTGATTTCAGCTGACTTGTGATCAATTCATGCACACTTTCGACGGGATTTCCGGTGATCACGGATTTTGATTGCCTCACATGGTGATCGTCATTTATACCATCACGATTAGTTTGAAAACGTTGAAACCACTCGTGCACTCTGCGGGATAGGCAATCACCCCATTGACTTGCTCTATCAATTGAAACGCTTTGGTGAAAGTTTCACCAATTTTAAAACAAAATTTAATATTGGCTCTTTGATCGAAGCTCATTCTCACACCGATAACACAAACATACTGACACTTAAAACACAATAACTTCACTTCCAGTCAATAAAATATCATTAAATTCTCACTGGGCAATCGATAAAGATATCAGATTCTAACGCACTAGTTAGTCGACTTATGTAGATCCTGTTTGCTTTAGAAGGCACCTTGTGTTCAAGCTGACATTGAATTAGTTTTCCTACTTTAAAAATCATCACCTGAAAATTGATTAATTGCTCAGACTGGCACAGAACTTCTAGGAAACTCAAACAAACACATAGGAGATAAAAAAATTAATTAATATTATAATTAGATAATTAATTTTCTATAATTGAGTAATTAATATAAAGATTTGGCAAGGTTGCAAGCTCAGAAAAAGCTCACAGTACCTTTTAGAGTTGGTCCAGCAGCCAGTTGAAACGTTTAAAAGCAGCGGAAGGCATTGAAAAGCAACAAAATAAGGCACATTTTAAACCAACGGACAATGGAAGGCAATTTTGCATACCAGGTGTAAGGAGAATTCAGTTTCGTATCGGATTGTGACTAGTTATGACTCAATTAGACAACCCAAGTCACAAATATTTTTATGATATCTGTCCAACCAGCAAAATCAACGGCAAAGCAAATATCCATGACCACAAAGTAATAATCTGCATGTCATATGATCAGAAGGGTGTGCTGCATTATAATTTTCTAATTAAGGTGAAACTATTAATGGGTAACGCTGTCACTGGCAAATTATCAAATTGAAACGAGCGATTCCGCATTAAATAGGGGACCCTAATTTTCCATAATGGCAACGCTCGGCTTTTTGTTTCAAGACTGACAATGGCAACGGAAATTTTTTTCTAACCCGCCTTATAGACCAGGCCTTGTCCCTTCTGACTACCATTTGTTCCGTTCGATGCAAAATAGCCTCACCGGTATACCGTTACTTCAGAACGATCCTTGATTCATTTTTGGCCTCAAAAAAATAGTTAATGCTAGCATCGAGAGCTGAAGCCAATACAGCAGCAATGAAAAATATATAGGAATGCAATCAATATGTTTGAAATATTTTGTTCAGTTTACGACGAGGAGCCTTAGATCTTACACTCTCGAAGTTAAAGTCGAAATAGACAAGAAAATCGTACATAGTGTAGCACAATGTAATTCGCTCAAAGCTGTCGACCGAACAGCAAATCTTTAAAAGGTTTCATTAAAGTGAAACCTGCACCGTTAATTGTCACGGCCAAGCCGAATGGCTGATTCACATGAAAGGCGTTGTATTCGTTTTTAACTTGTATGAGAAAGAAGCGTCACATTGTTATCTTTCTAAGAATTATTTTAATTTCTTTCAGCCCATACAAGTAAGCGCAATCCTTAGCGCTACCACCTTTGTTGTAGTTGCRTTTACCTGGCATTGTTTAAATACATATTGTACGCATTTGTGTGTGTGTAACTAAATGATTTTATATAAGTGTGTATGTGTGAGTGTACATGAGATTAGCCTTGAAAGCGCCAGCTGCAAAGCTCAGACTCACTTAATGCATCTGCAACACAATTACAGCGCTTGCAGTTGCTTTTCGACGATGCTTTGTTTCTACTGGCTTTATCTCGCGCGCGACTGCTGACGAAGAAATTACAAGTAAAAGCGAAATGGGCACAACATCGCCTAATTGTGAATAATATTTGTTTTAATTTTTTGCCTAACATTTCTTCTTTAACCTTTCATACTTCTTTTGTTCTCGCATTTTCCGCTTTTATTCGTTTTCGCATTGCTGCGAATATATTGTCTAAAGTACAAGCTTTGGCTTTTATCTCTGCTCGCTCGCCATCTTAGCCGCGGTTCTCTTTTCTCATTAGCACGTTTTGTATGTGTGTAAGTTTGGCTTTTATATTATTGTTAGCACAACATGCAGCTTAAGTGCATTTTTCTTCAGAGACAACTCACCTTCATACCTTTTTTTGGCTTGGTAGCTTTAATGAAAATTAAGTGCCTAACCAAAGTGCAATTATTTCAGTCTTTCGTTAAAAGCGTAGGAATCTTTCCTCTACCAATTCAGTGATTTTACCATAGTCCAAAAAATTAGAGTCAGTTATTTCCGGAGAAAATGTAGTACCACGCACTGGGGCTCCATATTCGGTAACGGGAGGCTAAATCAGTTATGGTCCAAATGATCCAGCCATACACGAACAATTTCAGATCTAAGATGGTAGACTTCAAAGGCACTATTTGTGCAAAGTTTTGCCCGAATATATTGATTGATGCTTGATTTGTGCACCGGAAAGAGAAAGAATCTTATTTAACTTCAAATGGTGTTACATGGGAAGAAGGCGCGGTTGTAGTCCGATTTTGCCCATTTTCAAACTATAACATAAACATGTTATAATCTGACTTAGTTGAAATTGGTTGAGTAGATCCGGAGATGTGTGATTTTGCCTAAACCCACGACCATCGTTCTATCATAATCATGATTGAATAATTTCAACTCACTCTTCAAAAAACTTGAGCGCTTTATTAACAAGTCAACTTCAGATTTAATTACACATACCTATGAGTCCACATGGCTCCAAATCTGTGTTCATGATCATTCTTAAGATCGAAAGTATAACACATTCAATTTACTAACCACTATTCCTGATTACGTTCAATTAAAGATTGTGACTCTGTCGCTTAATAGTGTCGGAACAAAATAAAACTTTAAAGTTTGGAGACTTTTTCAAGATTTTTAAAMCCGTTTAGAACAGTAAGGAGATTCTCTAAGTGGAATATACATGGCACACAAAAATCTACTGACTATTTTTTTTTACTTTATATTTCATCATAAAAAACGAATACCGAAAAATATRGTATACACTAAAGAACCGCTAATAAATTCAACGAATCAAAGAGCACTACAAGCCTTAAACCACCACTTTTTAGAAAATTAATAAAAATTTCTCCACTTTTATGCTTTATTTTTTTTTTTTTTTTTGGAGTACAAACAACTTGGTTGGTCTTTGCGCAGAATTTATGTGCCCAAAACGGATACAATTTACGGTTGCACACAGCAGGGATCTGACTAGTTGGAGACCGACATGTATCAACCAWATTTCGCTAGCAAAAACTACCAACACTTTTGCAGACGCTAGAGACCGCGTGTGGCATTGTTGTTGTTGTTGCTGCATTTTTGCACTGACTTTGCGCCATGTTTGGCCTCAATGGCCGGGTGCTGCAGAGCAAACACCTGCAGTATAACAACAACAACTAAAACGAAATGCTGAAAACAGAGCAGATATGCGGGCGTTTACGACATTCAAGTGGCACACATACCTACATACATTCATACATACCAAATATATGCACACAAGTATAACGGTTGGGCGAAGCGTCGCAACCGAACAGGGAAGAGCTCAAGTTGGCCAGGAAATATCAGCGGAGGCAGCAGCTGTAGTGCTGTGCTACGCAAAAAATAAGTGCTATGAAAAATGGGTTATGCAGATGGCAGTGTGTCGAAGGATCGCCGGGAAAGTGTTTCGTATGCCCGAATTGCCAAAAGTGATGAGCACAAAAAAGTACAGACAACAAGTAAGGAAGAACTTAGTTTGGGTGCAACCGAATATTTTATACTCTTTCAACGTGCAAGAATCAAAGCTAGGGTGGAAGGGCATTGTAATAAGGAAAATACGCTCTCTCATTTTCATTAAGRTAACACACAGGTTGCCCACTACATATTGTATAAAGTCACCAGGATGTTGGAACATCATTATATTCGGTTATGGCGGCTTAGGGAAGTATTGACCCAATTCAACCCATTTTTGATACACATAGATACTACTATCAGGAAAGRATTCTTTCTGAACTTCAATTATATTTTTGGTTAATAGTCAACTAGAAACACTGGGCCTTAAACAATTATTAGTCTTAAGGTGGCACGAGGTRTACGAAGTTTCATCACKATATYTCAATTTTTACTCAAGTTATAGCTTGCATGGATAGACGGACAAACAGCCATTCGGATTTCAACTCGTCTCGTCATCATGAGCATTTATATATACAGATATATGGTTATGATATCTACATAAATGGATTAGTTTTAGATGACACATAAAATCGTTAGGTGAATAARACTGTTATACTCCATAGCAACATGTTGCAAGAGTATAAAAACGGTGCAGCAAAAAAACTGGCGCAATAGACAACAGGTCCGTCCCCATATAAGTCATGTCATTTAGGACTATGCCATCTACTTCATTCGACATTGCATTCTATTCAGACTGTGGCCTACCTATATACATACAAACATGTCGGTATGTTTTCAGCATAAGTGAGAAATTTTAGAGTATATGTAGTGTTTCGCTGCCTTTGTGTCCCCGCACGCACATATGTCCGGCTCGTTATCATCGCCGCACCTTCGTCAACTCGAACATCAGTTTTAGCTTCATCGGTATTCAGACACTTTGAACGGGAAGCAGAAGAACCTTTGAGGCGTTACAAAGTGGCAGTGATTTGTTGTCAGTGGCACAAACTGTAGCTGAAGCGTTTTTAAGTAAGTAAGTTGCTAATGTGCAAAGCAAATGTGAAAAATTGCCATCGGGTGTGTATGTGTTTACAATATACATATATGCAGATATGATATATACTGATCGGTGTGCATGTATTTATTAAGCAATGTATTTACTTGCTGCTAAATTCACCAGGTTATGAGAGAAACACTTGAAAGAAGAAAATCTGGCTTATTACCTAATGCCATATTGACCTTCTTCTGCATTTTATACACCCGGAACAGGGAMAAATTTACATCGAGGTACTTGAAAACTCGTAAAATCTGAATCCATTCTCATTAAAGTGAATGTTTTCGAACAGCAAACCATATATTACTGAAAGRTAATCATTTAAATGGCTTAAATTCTTTCGGAGGACACTGCTGTRCCGCAACATTAGTAATTATGCGAAGAGAAAGAAATTGAGCAACATTCCCTTTGAGGCAACTTCTTCCTCTCAAATGTTATTACTACTGCTACTTTTTAAGCACAAACGCAGGCAACTTTTCTTCATTGCATTCACAGCTTTCATTGTGCTTGCCTTTTGCCGTTTGTGTTTAACGCCAGCTTGCAACCAGGCGCGCACATACATAGTCACACAACGGCGCACATGTTGCAGGACCGCCTGTTGTTCGCTAACACCATAGCATCAAGGCTGCCGTTATTGTTCGCCTCGACTGCCGCAGCCAGTGCATTCGTCTCCGCAACAATTCTCACAATTCACCATGCGATGTGTGCTCGGCGCGTAATATCTTTTGAAACATTCTCGTGATGGTTGCTTGCAATTAAATAGAAATTGAATTCGCGGTAGCACCGCCGGCATTCCACAGTACTGCAATGGTGCATGTGCGCACTTGCTAAGTGGAAATTATGAATTGCATACCGCTTCTTATGTGAATTTTCGCTGGTTGCGCTCACAATTTGCTAAGTAACGCCAAACATTTTGCATATTATAAGAGCCACGRGCAGATAGTAGACTTTTTGTGTGCGAGCGTATGAGTGCTGCGGTGCGGTTATTATTTCGAAATTATTAGCTTGCTTGCGCTTAAAGAGAAATTCGCTTATATTTTCGCTAAATGAGTTTTGATTTCAACTTTTGATTGTTGCATTGCTCGCTAATTACTTTACTGCTGGCAGCTTTACATGCTCTTAGCCTGTGTGATAGTAAAAAAATCGGCAAATGATTGTGAAGCAATTMGTTGTCGAACAGCATCCTTCATCTTTATGAAGTACTACGAGCTYTACCCTCTGTTTTTTCTTGTGAGGTATTGATCGATGAAATAAGATTTTGGACAATTTCGGTTTTTGAAGTGTTTTTATGGAAAACCATTCAAAATTTTGACTAGTCCCTGCGGTCATTATACGCAATCATCAATTAAAATAAAATATTCTTTTGATTTATGTATCTCAGACAATTTTAAGCAGAAAAATCTTTTATAACCCAGACACATATTTTCTGTAGATCAAAAATTGGGAACAAGAGTATTCAAAATGAGTCGCCAATTATTAAAGTACATTAAATTCGGTAAATTATTATTATTTTTTAAAAGTGAAATGAATCTTACAAAAAAGTTCGCAAAATAAAGTTTTATTCTGTGCAAGTGTAAATAACCTCTTAATACATTCAAAAATAGGCAAGAGACTGTCGAAAGCAACCAGAACTTGTTGGCGATTGCAAAACAGGTTAAAGTAGTTGGCCTTTTTCACTTCTACATTCCAGTTTTTTCTGAAATGAGAGGCTTACACTTTTTACTTACTCAAAAACTTCAAAGTTGATACATCGAAATGATATTTCTTTGCATTTTCAGCAACAAATTGGCTTCAATTCTGCTGTTAATTTTCGATCATGTGGATTTTCCAAAATCTTGAAATTAGGACAAATACAAATCTAAATGTGTGAATACTTATATAATAGGTATAATAGCAAAAATCCAGCAAAGTTCGCTATAGGATGGCTATTGGTTCGCTATTAGCTGCTATCGTAAGTTTCGAGACGAATGAAACGTAGAAAGGTCATAATCAGTACAGTTCTGGTCTATCGTTATCCCGTCAAAATCACTGCTAAGTTTTTTTTGGCATAAAGACAAATAGTTATCTCATACAACTGAGCAAAGTTTGAATATTTTTCAACACTCCCATAGCAATTTCAGGGGGTTTCATATTCATCAGCGTCTCTCAAGATATCGCTTATTTCAACTAAATATTTCTTTTTCTTATAATTATATGGGTTGTTTTAACTAAGCACTACCTAGTAATTTCCATTTCATTCAAAGGTCTCATTTTATTSAATGCCACCACATTGGGTATTATTTAGCTGACAAGTTTGCAAAGACATCGCAGTCATCGCAGAAGTAATTACTTTGAAGCCATTTACATCGAAGTTATATGCATACTTATATACATATACTTATRTATATATAYWTATATWTATATATATATATAYTTGTGGAGTAATAATAATRTTTTATTATATCYTCGTGGTTACTCTCTTTTCGTGCGTCACTTTGTCTACTTCATAACARTGACTTCAAATTATTCGGGCAACTTTATTGAAATGTCTCGAGGTGTGTAATCACAAATAGATGAAAGCACGTGAGTTTTTTTTTCGAAAGGGCGACAATTCAATCGAATATATATACATTTTGAGTTCCATCTATAAATATTTTATATTTTGCGCTGCGTCCGGTTCATAAAGAATGGAAATTGTATGCTGAAAGAAATAATAAATAAATAAAATTGTCAGCGGAAGCGACATTATGCGCACTTCAACATATACTCGTATATGTAAATGTAAAATGTATTTATGTACATATGTATATATGTATGCGTGTGTGCGTAAGGAATTTTCCTTTTGACAATTGTTGATTCTCTTTGCTGCTCGTGCCTTTTTGTTAGCACGAAGTTGAAAGCACAAACTTCCCCCTTATTGCATATACATATTTATACCTTGATATTAATTTTGCCACTAAGTTTGTAACATCCAGAAGGTAGCGTCGGAGACCCGTATATACATACTAGTCCCTCAGTTTTTAAGATATCATTTTGAAATTTTGCAACGGTCATTTTCTCTTCAAGAAACTGCTCATTTGTCGGAACTGCTGATATCGGACCACTATACTATATAGCTGCCATAAAAACTGAGCGATCGGATGCTAGTTCTGGTATGGAAAACTTTTACAATTGACAATGTATCTTCACAAAATTTGGCMCAGGTTATTTTCTAAGATAATAATGAAACTGAATAATCGGAATCAAATGCTTGCATGGGAAACTTCCTTATTTGATAATATATYTGCACGAAATTTGGTATGAGTTATTGTTCATAGAAATAATGTAATATTGGACAAAATTTTTTAAGTCGGATTACTATGGCATATTGCTTCCATACAAACTGAACACATAGTTACTAAAAGAAATGCACCTGTGCAGGGTATATTAGCTTCGGTGCAGCCGAAATTAACGTTTTTCCTTGTTTCTACTCATTTCCTCGCTTTACAATTCATTTCCGAGCGCTGCTACTCTTTCTACGTTTCATTAGGTCCTCTGTTTATTTTCAATTTCAGCAACTTTTTTGAGAAATCTGAATAAAACGCCTAGAAATATGCTTTCGTTCATACTGTACTTTAGCCGTGTTCATTTTTCTTTGTTCGTTTTGTGTATCGCATATTTACTGATCGATTCTCCATCACGTTGGAGAAAGTTATTACTAAAATGTTTGTCATTTCGTGTCAACCTCCTTCGTCTCTTAAAATCATTCAAATTCATCTTTCTTTCTTCTTATATGAATTCGCATAATTTGCATACATTTTCTTTCTTATTTGTATATTTTCAGACTAGTGCTTAAGATGTGGTTATTCGCCTTTATTTATATTATATATCATACATATATAAAAAGCAAAAACCGCAAGGAAGGCTCAACGTCAAGTAGCCGCAATCACAACAGACAGCCGAACAGTTTTCTATTCGTCTTGCACTCCTGCTCTCTGAGAGCACTCATCAGCAACTTGGTATAAGGGAACTGTGAGACGGCATTTCAAGGGATGTGTGGACGAGGAGTGCCGTGTCGSAGTGGAGAGAAAACAARCTGCCTACCTTGTAACGTTACAAGCGACCACAACAGGTGCGGGATGGGATTGGAMCTTATCAGTGTGGCTTTAAGCCTTGAATATCTACAACTGACCAGATATTCATCACACTCGCGACTAAGCATCCACGTCACAGTTGACTATCATAACTCTGAAGCCGTCGATAACTTCGATATTGACAAAAAAGTTCTGCRAAAGATTTATGGTGTTTTACGCGTTGGCCACGGGGAATATTTCATTCGATGSAACGGTGAGCTGTATGAGATATACGACGATTTTGATATAGTTCAGCGAATTAAAAGACGCRGCTACGCTGGCTAGGTCATGTYGTCCGAACGAACGAAAACACTTCAGCTCCGAAAGTTTTCGACGCAGTACCCGCCGGGGAAAGCAGAGGAAGAGGAAGTCCTCCACTCCGTTGGAAGGACCAATTGGAGAAGGACCAGGTKTCGCTTAGAATCTCCAATTGGCGCCACCGCCTTATCATAATTCACGAATGATAGATTCAGTTGTATAGAAGCATTGGCGTCAAATGATATTTGAAGTTTACATGCACCTAAAAAACTAGGTAATCGTTAACAAAGCGGTTTATCAACTGTGTACTCAGGTTACCACGTCGATTTACATATGTTCAAATGTAACCRTTAAAAAAGCGGCTATCATAATCTCTCTCCCTCTCGAGATATGTATGTATATACTCGTATATATATAACAACGATTATAAAAACATAATCAAATAAACTCCCAACAAACTTTTAGACAATGATTAAGGCAATTGTGGCCGAAAAGTTTACTTAAATAAATAAAAAGAAAACATGTTTGCTCTAGTGCCTGCAACCAGTATGGAATATTTTGTCTCAATCTTAATATGGGGAATAAAAATTTGGAACATTAATTATAGAGTAATATAAGTAAAAGATATGTAGACAATAACCTGTATTGAATGACCGAAATATTAAAACTTG
This sequence comes from Bactrocera latifrons, assembly GCF_001853355.1. Lineage (NCBI taxonomy): Eukaryota > Metazoa > Arthropoda > Insecta > Diptera > Tephritidae > Bactrocera > Bactrocera latifrons. The sequence goes on from NW_017535174.1 coordinate 130,992, forward strand.
TTTACAATTATTAAGTATGTAAATAATTTATTCATAAATTGTCGTATTTCTYCGTTTCTTGATTTGTTATCAGTGCTTATAATTTTAAATAAATATATATTTTTAAGGGCAACGTGATCTGGCAAAAATGAATATGATATTAAATGAATATAAATTATTACGTTCAGCATGTACTTATAGATATTAATGCCGGCAGGCTTAAGCGTACTACATTATACGAAGAGAAAAAGGTACGCTCTTAAGCGCGATAACGAGAGAGTCAGATTTGTTTGTGATCGTTTGTATGCCACTCTTAAATAGGTTATCGATAATATTTATATTCTTGCAGCATGTTGCTACAGAGTATAATAGTTTTGTTCATATATACAAATGATCACGATGACGAGACGAGTTGAACTCCGAGTGACTGTCTCATGACCGCAAATTGTCCAAATCCTACTTAAACCATTCAAGGCCCCAGATACTAAATAATGCCWCAAAGATTCAATTGCGAAGTTTTAATCGGAAATGTCGGTGAGTATATGAGTTATAGTTAAAAATGAGTTTATTCGTCCAATAATTTACTTAGTTCTCATATACCTATTAATGAAGAGATTTTCGAGCTTCCAGTTGACTTTATACCGCATACACATGTATAGCGGCAAATGTGTGAGTTATTTTAATAAAATTTAGAGAGTATGTTTTTCTAATAAAATTCTATATGTGCCCGTCTATATTAAGGTGCTCTATTATATAAGGAAGATTCATATTTTTATGCGAAACGAATTTATACGGCTTTCCAAATCAAGAGAAATCAAAACCCTTTATATATCGTTTTTGGGTTGAAAATACTTTGAGRTGAAATATTTACAGCAGACTATTATGAGTGGTTTTCCAACACTCAAAACAKATTTAAAACATGCAGACTTTAGTAAGGTATCGCGACTGCCATCACAATCGATAAACATTAGCCGTACTTACCCACATATGTACGTGTTGGTGCCGACGAATACGTCATATCACATTTTGTAGCCACTAGTTTAATTACTCTAGTATAATTACTGGGTAGATTACTAACATCATTAATATATAGCACTCTTTGCCGCTCCGCTCACTATCAATTGTTAATTCTCTCAATCACAGTCGACTTTACAGTAAACGTTGCGTAAGAGCAGGAAGAGTATAGCTACATTCAAAACATACATTATGTATGTTTGTATGTTTTCTCAAGTATACGTTCTCTTTGTACAGAGTACTTACAAATATACAATCAGCTGTGAATGCAATACTAATCTATTCGTACACAATATGCAAATATATGTAGCGCAGTATATAAAAGAATATTTTTTTGGACAATGAGCAGTCGGTGAGCTCTCTTAAAACGAGAAACATTCGCTAAGATTACGAAAATTTCGCAGTGACCGCGTCATAGTAGTTTTTTGTAGTTTTTAAGTCCGTGATATTGCGAGAATATCAGAACATTTATTCTAATTAAGTAACATTAAATAGTTTGCATAAATTCTACTTTGTTAATATTGTGCTTTTGTTGTGAGTGTCAAATAAATAAATGCACTTTCCTAGTGTCATTTTAATGATCACAGCTTTGCTGTGTGCCGCCAATGTGCAGGCCTACCGCTACTTGGCGATTATGCCTACTGGCGCCAGATCGCATCACATCGTCGGCTCAGCGCTGATGAAGGAGCTGGCGCGTAGAGGTCACCAGGTGACTGTCATTTCACCATTTCCACTAAAGAAGCCGATGGAGAATTAYGTCGACATTGAAATACCCACTATTAAGGCAGTCATGGAAAGTAAGTGCTGTAAACATTAGAACTTATGCTTCAGTTTGTGACCGACGTGTTGCTCTTCCGTAGTGACAACGTAACATAGAAATCAGTTGTTCTCTTTTCATCTCAATAAGCAATGTTGTCAGTGCTCAATTTATATAGATTGTGGTGCATKCAGCCAGCCTTTCCTAGTTAAGAGTATTTGAACTATATTTCAGTTTAAGATTTAATTACTACCAAATATCGAGTCTGGCTACTCTACTTTGTAAGCGAGCGATCAGCTAACTCGTTTCTACTAGAAAAATCCAATTTGCGTAAATATCCACGTWACGGACGGTAGAATCGTAAAATGGCAAACTTACTCAAAGGCGATTCAAAACAGAACAACAGCAACGACGTTGCCACTACGGAAGAGCGGCACTAAACGAATCATTAAGAACTTGTGTATTATTTGGTAAAACRTACAAATTAAAACCATTGTGTAATTCAATAAAATATACTTGCTATTTTTTATCAAGTGTTTTTGCTTTTAATGTTCAAATGACAAATTCATTGTGCACCGTTGCGCATACATGAACACGTATAAGTACATAAGCTTAGACGTAGACTTGTACTTATCTCGGTTATCTATTATCGTATCGTGTTGGATTATGTGTATATATAGTTGTTTCAAGTGCAGGAGTATTTTATAGCTATTTGTATTTAAACATATTGAAATATGAATAATGACAAATTATCAGTGACTTTGCAAAAGTTTCATAACGTCTGTTAGCACTCAACCAACGCATAACACAGGGAAATAGTTTTAGAGGCATTTTAATATACCAAGTTGATTTGACTGCGGTCATTACTTTAGTTTGACGGTGTAAAACAAAACAAAAAGACCAAATAATCTAAATTTAATACCAGAGAACTCATTCATTTTCAGCGCTTAACATCTACACATATTTTCGTGAAAACTTGCGTATTTAATTTCATTGAAATATSGCATACTCTGGCCAACATGCACGGTGTAAATGGAGGTGCAAAATTGAAAATAGCTTTATTCTGTATTTAGAAAGTAGGTGAAGCATTCACGAGATTTTATCCATTTTTAGCACAAGGACATACTGTTTTTAGAATTTTACTGTCTCTGAACTTCATTAACTAATCATTTACTCACTAATTAGCGGATATGCGGTAACAAGTAAACTGAAAGYTCGAAAATCTTTGTATTGCATTAATTTGTATTTAGGGCTACACTATTATAATAAAAAGATTTTCTTTGAAAATAATATCTTATTTAAGACTTTTATCAAAATTTTTGGTAAAAAATGTGCAGTAAGAGCTGAGGTACACATGTTCGGTGTCTAAAGGAGCGACAATTTATGGGAAGTAGATGGAATTGTTGTCCGATTTCTCTCATTTTCAAAACAAATCATTCGGATACCGGCGTAATAATATATTACTCACCTCTTTATTTACCTACCAATCCACTCGAGTGTAAGCTTTAAAGTATCTGAAGTATATCTTTGAAGTACATATACATGGGTATACTCGTATGTGGTGTAGCGTATTGCTCTTTTATTAGTATCCGACATACTAACTGATTTCAACTCCTGAACTTATGAATATTTAGTATCAAAGTACATCATGCTAATCGAAAAAATTCCGCTTAATTTAATTGTTTTCAAGACCGACATGCCTAAAGAACAAAATTCAAAAGAAGTAAATGAGTTCTAGTGTAGCTCATGAACTCACATTCTAGTTTAGTTTGTCTCATATTAGTTATATCCACAACGTATTTCTAATACGTACATATGTCTTACATATTGACGAATCCTTACGATCTAAAGGATTAAATCATATGTTTTAATTGATGTAATTCATATAATATGTTAGGTATAGGAAACGTCTTAACCATTTTAAAATAAATTTAACATCATTGTACATCATTATCAAAATAAGTGGCTAAAATATTGACCTATTCTTTTTGAACTTATGTTCTTTTTCGACCAAATTCCGAGCTCTAATATCAGCACACAAACTTATGTCTTAAAAAATATATACTACTATGACCAAAAACTATTAAGACTTTKCTCATAATTTTAAAATTCTTAATKTATTTTCAATATCTATRATGTTCGCCTCGGCTCAATACAATTGTGTCACCGTTTTTTCCAATTCTCGAAACAGTTATTAAAATCAATTTCTGCAATAGCTTTCAATGCACCTGGTGATTCACTTTTAATGTCCCCAATTGACTCACCCTGTTTCCCCGGAGCGGTCGTTTGAGGTTTCTGAATAGCCAGAAGTCACAAGGAGTTTAATCAGATGATGATGCGGCGGTGCATTATCGTGGTGCAAAGCCAAGAGTTGTCGGCCTATAATTTCAGCCCCTTTTTACRCATAGCTAATAATACGGGTAAACGACGCCTAACATTCAAATATTATACCTTGTTGGCAGCTTGGTCGATCAGAATGAATTCGGAGTACATCGAWGAAAACTGTCAATATAACCTTGATTCTGCAGGTCAATGCTTTTTCAGGTTCGGTTCACCTTTGCCACATTATTCGACCGATTGGTCGTCTGTTTCCTGATCGTGAGCACATATCCAAGACACATCGCCAGTAATAATATGTTTCATGACATCCTAATAAACATAAAKCATTGCTTCTCAGACGTTAACGTGACGCTATTTTTCGAAAAAATTGAATTGTGCTTTCACTTTTCTTAAGCCCAATGATCTTTCGCCACAAACAATTATCACCGAAAACTCTTTGCCACATTCTGAATGTTTCAGCACCAGAAAGTTGATTCCGCACACAAAATTTAATGGAACTTCTATATTGAATAATTKTACTGACCTTGAAAGTCGCCGAATGCGCTTTATGTGCTTCAGAAAGACAGGCGTATACTAATCGCTAATGACATCATACCAACCAAAAAGGAAAATATTTCGACGGATGGGTTTTCATGCGAAATTTAAATTAAAAAGTCTTACTACTTTTTGCCCTTAGTGGTAAAGCCGCATATTACGTAACGTATTATATATAATACAACTAAGTAAATGATCGTATGCAATGCACGCGACTTACTCAATGATACGTAAGTTGAGAGCTGCGAATTAAGTATATAACTGTGGCGGATATCAGAAATCGAGAATACTAYTTAAAATTAGATTAGCAAACTCTTACATCAACGTGCATGATTAACGGGGTAAAATAATAATTGCTTGTAGGGAAATTGACTAGGAACTTTCGTAATTACTTTCATAAACAATTTTTTTATAAAAAACTTAATATGACATAGTATATATATAGAACTAGAAATTTTTTCTTACCAAAACGTTATCAAAGGGTAACTTCAAACAAATAATTTTCCWTAAATATATTTTCATTTATTTTTCGTAGACACCGCATCTGCTCTTCTGAAAACTACTGAGAAAACTGTAGTGGAAAATGTGCGAGGTTTCTATGAAATGGGCCTTAATATGACCCGCATATTCCTAGAAGARARCAATSTTAAAGCRCTMCTTGCTAGTAATCARACCTTCGATGCKRTTATATGTGAAATTTTTCTCTCTGAAGCGCTCTATGGACTAAGTGAACATTACAATGTGCCACTAATAGGTCTAGGMACCTTTGGCGCCCATGCCTGGAACACAGATATGGTAGATAGTCTAAATGGAATACCAATTACTATGACACTAATTAAATTTTTACTGTTCTTTCTAACATAACAGGTCGGCTCACCCAGCCCACCTTCGTATGTGGCAAACTCTCTGCTGCCGTTCAATGAACGCATGACGCTGTGGCAACGTGTGGGTAACTTTGCATTTGGCATTTTCGAACGTCTGTTGCTCGATCTATATTATTTGCCRAAACAAGCAGCTATATAYAAGGAATACTTTCCCAACAACAAACGTGATATGTACGAAGTGCGTCGCAATGCTGCCTTGGTGCTACTCAATCAGCACGTCTCGCTGAGCTTCTCACGTCCCTATGTTCATAATCAGATCGAAGTTGGTGGCATGCACATCAATCGAAAACGCTCACCACTACCAGCCGATTTGGAACGATTCATCAATGAATCCAAACATGGAGTGATCTATTTCTCGATGGGCTCCAATGTGCGTAGCAAATTTTTGCCGGTCGAGAAGCGTAARGCAATACTTGAAACATTCCGTGGCTTGAAACAGCGTGTGCTTTGGAAGTTCGAAGATCCAAAACTCGAAGGTAAACCGGATAATGTTTATATTAGCGAATGGTTTCCACAGGACGACATTTTGGCACACCCCAATGTGAAATTCTTCATTACGCATGGCGGTTTACTCAGTACTACTGAATCCATTTATCATGGCAAGCCTTTTATTGGCATACCGATCTTTGGCGATCAGTTCCTCAATATGAATCGTGCTGAAACTGGTGGCTATGGTATAGGTGTGGATTACAATGGTTTCACGAAAGAGCTGTCTCTTATACACATCTAGATGTGTATAAGAGACAGGTACCACTGAATCCATTTATCATGGCAAGCCTTTTATTGGCATACCGATCTTTGGCGATCAGTTCCTCAATATGAATCGTGCTGAAACKGGYGGCTATGGTATAGGTGTGGATTACAATGGTTTCACGAAAGAGAAATTCCAGTCGGCCATTGAACGTATGTTGAATGATGAGAGCTATACGAAACGTGTAGCGGATATATCAGCACAATATCGCGATCAACCGATGAATCCATTGGACTTGGCGGTCTATTGGGTAGAATATGTGGTGAGGCATAAGGGTGCAAGGCATTTACATTGCGCGGGACAAGATTTGAACTTCATACAATATCATAGTATTGATAGCATGTTGATCATATTTGGCGGTCTTACTTTAGTGCTGCTGCTGATCTTGCTGCTGATCTTGCTGCTGATACGTTCTGTATGGGGTTGGTTACAATTTGCGCTTGCGCGAAAGGATATCAAGAAAAAGACGCACTAAAATGTGAGAATTAATTAAAAATGTTTCAAAGATTGTAATAGTGAAAAAGTGTATTATTTCATGCTTATTTTATTTAAATTTTCTGTTCATTACTCTTAGGCTATCTTTAGTGATAATAACTTAACGTAATGTATCAAAGCAAAATAATGATGATTTTTACTTTGTTCCAACTGGTTGTAATATTTAAATTTGACGTGGTCTGGTTGTTTTCACTTGTTTGTCAGATAGCTGAAATTCAGTCAAAGTGATGATGACGACTCCGCTTGACACTGGCTTTTTATTTACGGATTTAGGTTTACGTTAAAATAAGACGAGGTGCGCTTATTTCGTCATTTGTGTAGTTCATCGTCATGTCACGCAATGTTTTGGTTGTCATAAAATCTCGTGCTACGTTGTTGGCTTTTGCAAGCTCTAGCATTTTTTCGCCTGTCAACTCGGATATATTAATTATCTCAATACTAATTTTTATTTAGCAAAACACAAGTGTTTGTTAACGAGCTTTAATTCATTTTATAGGCAAATATGTTATCAATAAGAGAGTGTGCTTTGTGTCATGCTAATATATATAATAATACTACTTAATTATGAAGTAAGTTAGCTGTAACACATGCAATCATGTGGAGAGGTTGTAAACGAGCAGAGGAGAGCATAAGTGTGCTTTGAATATCGGTCAAATATTATTTAAATAAATAAAAGCACATATGCATAGTCATTGGTCAGTCAATTCCTACTCTTACAAAGCACAACACTCAATAAATATTGTGTGAGCTCGTGAATGAATTTTTCCGTTTATTAAAAAGAAGTGTGATGGTATTTGTTATTGCTTAAAGATTAAATAGTTTTCATACATTCACTTTGTTAATGGTGTGTTTTTATTGTGAGAGCAAAATAAATAAATGCATTTCTTAAGTGTCATTTTAATCGCCCCACTTCTGCTGTGTGCCCACAATGTGCAGGCCTACCGCTTCTTGGGCGTTCTTCATAGCCGAATCAAATCACATAATATCGTCGGCACAGCACTGCTGAAGGAGTTGGCGCGTAGGGGTCATCATGTCACCGTCATATCGCCATTTCCACTAAAAAAACCAATGGATAATTATGTTGACATAGAAACATATCAACCGTCACCAATCGACTGTGAGTTTTGTGTTCAAATGGAAATATGAACTATTGTGCCTATGCAAAGCGTACCAGTGACTGTGTAATACTTTTAGTTTTACTTATCTACTAAGCTCAATAATATGTGGTTCATTTCTAAAGCTGGCTTTACCGTAAACTGATAAGTATATAAAAAATGGTATGAAGTCATAAAGGTTAATTATTGTCTGGAAAAGCACACGTTGGAGCTGCATGCATTTTTATACTCTCGCTACAAAGTTGCTAAAGAGAGAATTATAGTTTTGTTCACACAACGGTTGGTAGTACCAAAGTGATATATACCAAAGTGATCAGGGTGACGAGTAGAGTTGAAATCCGGATGTCTGTCTGTCCGTCCGTCCGTCTGTCCGTCCGTCCGTGCAAGCTGTAACTTGAGTAAAAATTGAGATATCATAATGAAACTTGGTACACGTATTTCTTGGCTACATAAGAAGATTAAGTTCGAAGATGAGCAAAATCGGCACACTGTCACGCCCACAAAATGGCGGAAGCCCAAAACCTATAAAGTGTCATAACTAAGCCATAAATAAAGACATTAAAATGAAATTTGGCACAAAGGATCACATTAGGGATGGGCATATTTGGACGTAATTTTTTTGTAAAAGTGGGCGTGGCACCGGCCCCTACTAACTTTTTTGTAAATATCTCGAAAACTACTATAGCTATGCCAACCAAACTGTATAGAGTCGTTTCTTTTAGGCATTTCCATATACAGTTCAAAAATGGAAGAAATCAGATAATAACCACGCCCACCTCCCATAGAAAGGTTATGTTGAAAATCACTAAAAGTGCGTTAACCGACTAACAAAAAACGTCAGAAACACTAATTTTTACGGAAGAAATGTCAGAAGGAAGCCTTATGAACCAAAAACCATATCTGAGGAAGTACTCGACCGATTTCAATGAAATTCGGTATATAATATTTTCTTAACACCCTGATGACATTTACCAAATATGGGTGAAATCGGTTCACAACCACGCCTGAAATCGCGATTATCACTTTATCATGCGAGAGTATAAAATGTTAGGTGACACCCGAATTTAGCCCTTCCTTACTTGTTTAAAGCACACTTAGACTCAAGAGAGTAAGCAATATTAACTCAGAAAACAGGTAGGGTTTGTCCGGAAAGTAATGGAACTGATTTTCTCGCGACTGTACTTTGGAGCGTGCTCGTACCGACTGGATTGAATATCGGGCGTTTCTAGCTGAGAAACGGTGGGACCACGCCTTTTTTAAGGGCCGGAAAGAGATCGCTGATGACGACCAAGCAGCATAAGCCTCAGCTCTCAAGACTGTTCCGAAGAATGCATCGACGCAAAAGGAGCCCATTTCGAAACTTTCTAAAGAATTGTAACGGTTCAATAAATGTTTTTAAATCGACCCAGTCTGATTATTTAGCTATTCTTTCACGCGAAATCTTTTCTCGTCAACTCCTTCACTGCTCACATACCAACGAGGAATTTGTAAGCAGTAAGTTAAATCGCCGAAAACCGCAGCGCAGATGAGCTTGCTAGGGAGGACATCATTTTTTTATTTAAGACGCTCGGAAGCGAGTCGTTTTACCGGTTCTTTTTTGTGCTCTGGCGTTGGACCCAATAAACTCCAATCAAATCAGCAAACATTGGCCAACAATCAGAAGTTAGCGCTGTGAGAACCTTCTGCCCAGAGTGAACGGTAAAGGTCCGTAAATAGGCTGATAATCCTGTGACCGCGACTAATCCCAGCTAGACGGCTAAAGACGCTTTACCATGGTGATGAAAACAAATTATAACCCAATATTATATCATGCAATATGTCGATTATCTTAACAGAAAATTATGATAAGTTAAGTATAAATATTCCGACAAATGAAATGATAGTCGCGCTCCAAAGTTTTTTGGAAATATCTTCGTTTGGTCAAAATGCGAAAGTGTCTTTTAAATATAGAATTACCATGTATGATTTAACAAAAAATATAGCAAAAGAAAATATATCTAATACAATTTTTTAACACTTTTAATCAAATATTTGTACGTACATATATTATATTTACAGCAGCGGGAGGGCACGTTTTGCAATCTCGTTCGAGCAGTATTGTAGAAAGTATATTGATTTTCCAAGCAATGGGGCTTAATATGACGCGCACGTTCCTAGAAGAAAGCAATCTTAAAGCACTACTTGCTAGTAATCAGACCTTCGATGCTGTTATTTGTGAAGTTTTTCTCGCTGAGGCGCTCTATGGACTAAGTGAACATTACAATGTGCCACTAATAGGTCTAGGCACCTTTGGCGCACATCCCTGGAATACGGATATGGTAGATATTCCAATCGGATAACCAACTTCTAAATATTGACTTTTCTTTACAATATAATAGGTCGGCTCACCCAGCCCACCTTCGTATGTGGCTAGCGCTTTTCTGTCATTCAACGAACGTATGACGCTGTGGCAACGTGTGAGCAACTTTGCGTTTGGCATTTTCGAACGATTGTCACTCGATCTGTATTATTTGCCGAAACAAGCAGCTCTGTACAAGGAATACTTTCCCGACAACAAACGTGATATGTACGAAGTGCGTCGCAATGCTGCCTTGGTGCTACTCAATCAGCACGTCTCGCTGAGTTTCTCACGTCCTTATGTCCATAATCAGATCGAAGTTGGTGGCATGCACATCAATCGAAAACGCTCACCACTACCAGCCGATTTGGAACGATTTATCAACGAAGCGAATCACGGAGTAATCTACTTCTCAATGGGTTCCTATTTGCGTAGTGAGTTTATGTCTTTGGATAAACGTCAGGCAATACTTGAAACATTCCGTGGCTTGAAACAGCGTGTGCTTTGGAAGTTCGAAGATCCAAAACTCGAAGGTAAACCGGATAATGTTTATATTAGCGAATGGTTTCCACAGGACGACATTTTGGCACATCCCAATGTGAAATTCTTCATTACGCATGGCGGTTTACTCAGTACCACTGAATCCATTTATCATGGCAAGCCTTTTATTGGCATACCGATCTTTGGCGATCAGTTCCTCAATATGAATCGTGCTGAAACKGGYGGCTATGGTATAGGTGTGGATTACAATGGTTTCACGAAAGAGVAATTCCAGTCGGCCATTGAACGTATGTTGAATGATGAGAGCTATACGAAACGTKTAGCGGATATATCAGCACAATATCGCGATCAACCGATGAATCCATTGGACTTGGCGGTCTATTGGGTAGAATATGTGGTGAGGCATAAGGGTGCAAGGCATTTACATTGCGCCGGACAAGATTTGAACTTCATACAATATCATAGTATTGATAGCATGTTGATCATATTTGGCGGTCTTACTTTAGAGCTGCTGCTGATCTTGCTGCTGATACGTTCTGTATGGGGTTGGTTACAATTTGCGCTTGCGCGAAAGGATATCAAGAAGAAGACTCAATAAATTAATATTATTATTTTGTTATTATTTTATTGAAAAGGATAATACAATTATACCTTGACATTCTAAAATTTTCTAGCATTAGCGACTAAGGTCATCAGCTTCTTACTATAGACTCACTAAAACGTGAGAATTATTTTTAGTTATTTGTTGTTAATTAATTATTTGTTTATGCTTTAGATAATAAATATTTTTGTTAATAAAAAACAAGAATAATATTTGTCGAAGCAGTTGGAAAGTTCAAAGCATATTGATGGCTAAGTGTACTGGCAGAAAAATGTTGATATTCTTATACTGTATCACCTTCACATAGTCCGCCTTCTGTGTAGAAGAAGCGGCTTACTACAAAAAATTCTCGAAGTATCATAAATCGACTTGCTGAGGGGAATTAAAAAGGTTTGTGTTTCCTATATTATCTGTGCGCACATCTACATACCTACGAGTAATTGCAACAAGCACTCGATAACACACCTCACTGTCATAATAATAACTTTGTGTTAAAACATATATTTTTGTTTCAAATTTCAAATTGCATAATCCCATTTATTTAAAGCGCAAAGTTTTCCCACCAACTGACAACCAAATCCATGCTGCATAATCGTCAATCAGGCCAACCTGTGTGCCTTGCTCCCGCCGTCATATTTCATTCGAATTCTGAGTGCAATGAGTCTACAAACAGGACACTCCCAGCTTCATGCATTACCAAATATCAAAAGTCTGGCCACAGTTGATGCTGAATGACCCCAGAAAGAGTCAGTGAAGCGTTTGATTCGTGTTGACAGCATATTATTTCGAGCGGCGATTGTGCGGCGCTTTCGCTCTAATAAAAATGTATTAAAGCATTGGTTTTTATTACACCCACAGGCATTTGTTATTTGCATTCGCCTTAGTTGCTATTGTTGTTACAGCAATTGTTCATCTCATTCACTTCAAGGCCAGAGAAATTTTCCAAATAATATTTGCATATAAATTCAAGCTGGGTTCTTCACAGTACTTTACGGTGGAATGGATCGTGTGTCCGCGTGTCGTTTGTTTGTTTTTGATTATAAAATCTGAAAATCAATACTAAAAGTGTAGTTTCCTTTAAATTATTGCACAAGCTAGAGAAGTGAAATAATTAGAAACCATGGGTGTGTAAAAAACAATTTTTAATTTAAAATAAATTTTTAGTATATATGTACATTATTAAGTTTTTTAATTATATAATATTTCTGTGGGGACTATATTTATGAAGCCGCTTAAATTCGGCAAAAGTATGAATCAAGCAAATTTTGAGACAGCTTTTCTAGAGGTTACTAAAATAGAAGAAACACCATCATTTAATATAAACAGATGGCTAGAATATGCGGATCCGCAATAAGTTTAGTCGAACCCTAAAGCAAGTGCGACCAATTGGTGTCTCATCAACGTTAATCAAATGGCTTTTTGGGCACTACTTAGCTTCGAAAATAGCATTGCTTTAAGAAAGAAGATTTATACCAAAAAACTGAGTTATTATTGTTATATATCGCCGAAGAAAGAAAGACTTACAATAATAAGGCAATGCAAATCACTTATAAATACATTGTACATACATGTGTAAGTATTATCAAATGTTACAAGTGTACACATGCATTGCTACTTCCTGCATATCGTGCTTTTGTCTAAAGTTTTATTGCATTTGTAAACAATATGAGCAAATAAATGACTGAATGCATGAGTAAAATGTCTGGCATAAGCCCAATCACATACATATGTAGTATACAGCTTTAATATCTGAGTATACGAGTGCGTTTGCAGCTATAAATAGTTAAGAAAACGAAAAGACAAACAAAATGCGTTATACTTATGTACATACATACAAATGAATATCTAGTAACTGCAAGTTGTCCACTTGAAATTAATCAGAGAATTTACTTTGAAAGTGACGTAAGTGCATGTTGAGGAATTTTTCAAAACTTGTCGATATGGTAAACATTTTGATTCAAATTTCTGGCGAAAACCAATTCATATACATATTTTTTTTTCTGTGTTTATATGACAGTCATCTGTGCCAAATATCACATTAATATAAGTATTAGTATTTAGTATACGCTTGTCTTTCTGAAGTACATAAAGTGTATGCGGCGATTTTCACAATGAGTGAAATTATTCAATAATGCAGTTCCATTAAATTTTGTGTTCAGGTTCAACTTTCCGAAAGTTGAAACGTTCAGAATATTCCAAAAAGCCTTCGGTGATAATTATTTGTAGCGAGCAAGTGTTTTGGTTCGGTTCTAATTATTCAAAGAGGATCGAGAACGCGTTGGCGACGAACCACGTCCAGGACGACCATCGAAATCAACTGATGATTAACACGTCAATAAAATTAAGGAATTGGGGATTGAGAATCGACCACTTATATTTAGAGATCATAGCTGGAATATCGGAAGGATCAATAAAAACCATTGAAAATTGGAAAGATCCTTTGGGCCTAAGAAAAGTGAAAGCACAATTGGTTCCAGAAACACCCACTTTTTTGCAAAGCAGCGCCGCGTTAACGTCTGAGAAATAATATTTTCTCCTTACTAGGATGTCATGAAATGTATCATTACTGACGATGAGTCTTGGATCTATGCGCACGACTCGGAAAAGGACTATTAAACGGCGGAATAACGCGGCAAAGGTGAGCCGAATCCGAAAGGAGCACGTCAAAGCAGGTCAAAAATATACATATAACATATATAACATGTAAGTTATGTTGACAGTTTTCAGAAATTTAAAATTATAAACAAATCTTTACTATTTTTAGTTCTTAGAATATTTTTCATTTAAATTTAATAATTTTAATGCTTTGATAAATTACTAACAGACATTTTTAAACGTAATATTATATTTCAGTTACAAAAAAGGAAAGTCAATAGTGCTAAAAGACTTTGAAAAAATATATATTATTAAGAAAAATATTTTAAAGTCTGTGATTACGCGGAATTGAAACCATGAATAGTTATATTATTCCACATTTGTCGCCACCGACATACCGATTACAGCGAAACGTTCACAATGTTGCATTATTGTGTGTACCATATTGATTATTTACTTAGCACTTTTGTCGATTTCCAATGGTGAGTATGTACACAAAAATAAATAAATCGCAAGCGATTGATTATTTTAATAGTACATTCAACTGATTTACCTACATTCTATATAGATACTCTAGCAAATTTATTTACGAAAAGTAAATAACTACAAGTATTTGATCAAATAACTTAAAAGTACCTGCCGCAGCTGCCTTTTAGTTAAAACTTATCAATTTATTAAGTGATTAATTATTTAATTAGCAACTGTACTCGAAAGCCAACTAAATGTATACGAGTACAAACAGAAACTTCAAAGAGGCAAGCAGAGCGGCCCAACATATAGCAAAGTAAGTTGGGAAAAGATGAGTTCGTATGGAACGGAGCTTTACTTATAGTACTCTCTGTATTTGTAGAATTTAATGATTGAATAAAATATTGAAACTGATGTTATCTTATAGAAATTCCAAATGGACTGCGCCCAAACCGGAGAACTATTGCTGACAGCATACGATTTTGACACCGCTTCCAGACTGATTTCAAAAATATTTGCAACATTACGACTTCCGTCTAAAATGCTCCAGAAATATCTGAGGTATGCGAAATAATGAAATTTTTATGAATGAAGTGATAGTTTCCCCTCAGTGTAATTTTAACAAAAGGTTGACTAATGTGACAAAACAACGCTAACAACCATATTACTTCACATGAACTATTGCGAAATAAGCGCCAAATACCGATCCGGTACGTGCCAATAAGCACACTTTGGCGATTGCCATTGAAATTTATTGTTTGAATACAGTGCGAGTAAAATTGATCACGAAACACACAAGAATTTAATCTAAAAAGGAGGAGGAAATAGCAAAGAGGGGGAAAGCAAATCAACGAATAGTGTTGGTAAGTGACGCAAAATCGGTAGTAAAGCATTGCATACAGCAAATTGGCAAGTGGCAAAGAGGCAAGTTGTCAAAACAAATAAAAAATTGTTGAAACACACACACATACAGTTACAAACATAAACGTGTACCGTTGCATGGAAGCGCAGCTAGAGCTCGCGAATATTTATAGAAACGGCGAACATGGTGATAATTCATTTTTATTAGAGTCAACATGGCAGAAACACCGACAGCAAACAACACAAACAACAATACAACATGTCGCGAAATAAGGAAGGTAAAACCGCAAAAGTGTAGTCGCCGCGCTGACAACAACAGCGCGCCAGTGACGTTGCATACTACGCCATAAAGCAGCAACGATAAATGATGACACAAGGAAAGTTGTAGTGCAAGAGGAAGCCAACAATGTCAATGTTGTCAGCGGTGACTACCTGCTGGTGTTGTTGCCGTTGTTGTCGACGTACAAATAGCAGCGACATGACCTCCAGGCGATTGCAAGTGTTAGGAAAGTGTCGCAGGAAGTTGAGCAACTCATCATGCATGTATTGTTGCCTTGCACTTGAAGATTTGATGTACCCTTTGCGCATGTCGAAATCGCGAATATCGACAGGCCAACCGACACGAAGTGAATAACGACATTTATGTTATTGTACATTGGACAAGCGGCGGTCACTGAGGAAATGTTTAAAGGGAGTGGGTTGGTAAGCACGAAAAATGGCACTGAAATGCTGTGTTTAAGTTACAATTGCTGGTGTGTTGATATGGGATCTGAACATATATTTTTATACTCTCGCAACAAAGTTGCTAAAGCGAGTATTATAGTTTTGCTCACATAACAGTTGTTTGTAAGTCCTAAAACTAAAAGAGTCAGATATAGGGTTATATATACCAAAGTGATCAGGGTGACGAGTAGAGTTGAAATCCGGATGCCTGTCTGTCCGTCGGTCCGTGCAAGCTGTGACTTGTAAAAATTGAGATATGATGAAC
>NW_017535174.1:147225-170917 GCF_001853355.1 Bactrocera latifrons
GCTGTAACTTGAGTAAAAATTGAGATATCATGATGAAACTTGGTACACGTATTTCTTGGCTCTATAGGAAGGTTAAGTTCGAAGGTGGGCAAAAACGGCCCACTGCCACGCCCACAAAATGGCCCAAAACCTATAAAGTGTCATAACTAAGCCATAAATAAAGATATTAAAATGAAATTTGGCACAAAGGATCGCATTAGGGAGGAGCATATTTGGACGTAATTTTTCTGGAAAAGTGGGTGTGGCCCCGCCCCCTACTAACTTTTTTGTACATATATCGAAAACTACTATAGCTATGTCAACCAAACTGTATAGAGTCGTTTCCTTTAGGCATTTCCACAATTCAAAAATGGAAGAAATCGGATTATAACCAAGCCCACCTCCCATACAAAGGTTATGTTAAAAATCACTAAAAGTGCGTTAACCGAGTAACAAAAAACGTCAGAAACACTAAATTTTACGAAAGAAATGTCAGAAGGAAGCTGCATCCAGGCTTTTTTTTTTTTTTAAATTGAAAATGTTCGTGGCGTCGCCCACTTATGGACCAAAAATCATATCTCAGGAAGTACTCGACCGATTTCAATGGAATTCGGTATATAATATTTTCTTTACACCCTGATGACATGTACCAAATATGGTGAAATCGGTTCACAACCACGCCTGATTATCGATTATCACTTTATCATGCGAGAGTATAAAATGTTCGGTGACACCCGGCCCTTAGCCCTTCCTTACTTGTTATTGGTATTGGTGATTTCATAAAGAATTACGTAGGTTGCATTCTATATATTGGAACTTGAAATATCAAGTTCGCGATCTAATTTAATTTTTTCGCCGAGATGAATATTTTAAGTTACTATGTGTTTATAGCCAAACAATTAAATAATTATTTTTTAACACTTCCGATGTGAATTACCTCAGCAACAGCGCTTCGGTGAACTTAGTATGATGCATTCAATCGAAGTCGTAAATCTCGTCAAGGCGGGGACTTTCAAAGAACATTCAAAACCTGTTGTTCTTATGGAAACTATTGACGCTGTGGCTTCTTTTTTCAAGATCGTCACGTGACTTATCGTGAGATTTACACTACTGCCTATAGTAGTATTGTATTAATATACATTCAATATGGCTCGTATTCTCGTAGGATCCCACACAATTTGTCAATCCAAAAAAGGCTCGTGTCGATTGGTCGAGAGAAGTGGTAAAAAATAGGATAACGGTGCCTAGAGACAGGTTAATGATAATGTGGCAGGCTGATAACTCGTGAATTTATACGTATGACCTCGAAAATAAGAAGCAGTCTATTGTATGGGTGTTCAAAATAAGCCTAATCCAAAAAGCTGTTCGCGCACAAAATATTTCCAAGCAACTGTTTGCCTATTTTTAAGAAAAACAGAACATGTCGCAACTTTTCCTCCAGAACAGAACAATATAGAGCAGCAGATTGTGAGTGATACACAACCGTTTGCTTTTTTCAGTTGCCTTTCAAGAAATCACTGAAACCACCGACGACAGATCACACTTCACCGCGATTATGCGAGTTCTCATGCGTCGCCTGAATCAGCCGCTGTTTTGCGCACTTAAAATACTGCCTTGATGAGTAAAGCATCGAACGTCTACTTTTCATTCCCATCCGAATCAGATCAACTAAGAGGTCAATGTGCTGCGACATCTGAAGAGGCGGTTGATGCGTTTAGAATACATGTTTTGCATATACCACGATCAGTGTGGCCACACTGTATCGATAAAATTAAGCAATTCTCAATGATTCTCTTTTGTTCTCAATTCAGAAATATCGAAGGCACACGTACTTAAAGTACTAGATGGACTAAAAATTCTTTGAACAACAATTCGACAATGAATTTTTTTTTTTTTTAGTCAAAGATCGCTTCGTTATTCCACATAATCTCCATATGTTATCATGCTTTTGTTGTAATAGACTTGAAACTGTTAAGTAGGCTTGAGGTTCTAACGACTTTGAATAATTGAAATAATTAAATTTTTAGAAATTTATATAATTTACATTGTTAATTTGCGCAAATTTCAATTTATTGAGGGAATTTACTTAAACGTTTTTTTTTTTACCCCAAATTAAATAGTTCATTCAAATTCCAAATTTTTAAGAATGCAATAAAGCTGATGGTCACATTTTAAACCAGTGCTACCTAGCTGTAACCATCAACTACTTGAGTTGATTTATACATATGTATGTATAAGCATGAACCTGTATTAGTTGAGTGTAGAAAAATTTTTTGGATTGAATTCAATAAAATGCCTACAGCCACTTGAGAGCACATTTATAGATAAATCATATGCTAATACTAATCATATGAAACAAATAAAGTTATATAAATATACACATACATACATTTTTCTGTACCATATGTACAATTCACATTGAGACTCATATATAGATCTTTTTAATTTACATTTATGACCATTTCTTTAAGCTCTGAGGCAGCTTTTTATTTTAACAATATTGACATAAAACCCTTTAGGCTAAAATAATAAACATGAAAATCAATATACCGCCTACCTTTATACATTTACTTCCCGAAATAACTTTTTCATACTCGCATCAGTGAAAAGCGAGGGATGTATTCATATTATGTGGGCAGCGATTAACTTATGGAAATTCGAGGTCGAATTTGTAGTAAAAGAGAGACTGCCACTTTGTAAAATCAGTCCACAGCCATTAGTTACCATTGAAAATAAAATACAAATCTCACTTCATAAATCATATTCAAAGTAAAAATATCAAAAAATGGCAATAAGGTTTCAACAAGCTTAATACCGACGTCAAAATAGTTCAGCGTATTTGCACCTTGGTTTTTCCGAATAAACCTGTACCAGAACTCCAGCTAAGAATGTATTTAAAGCGGTACGATTTAAACGTTGTATAAAGTGGACTAGACCTTGTGTACATTAAAAAAAGTCAAACACTTTAAAATACCATAATTACAACAAATTTTTGATTAAAGACTTACAGACTTTTTTAAAGGGCTGAACAGAAATAATTTACCTTTTAAATTTTTGGTTGACCAATTTTCTTTTATCCATCAACTTGGCGAAGAATGCCGCAACAAATCTCATCAAAGCACTTCACACATTGGTCATCTACTAATCTGCTTTAAAATAAATTTTGCATTCAGGGGATGTAGTCATGGCGGCGTTCTTGCTATTATTCAGTTGCCTTGTGCCGGTATTCGTAGTTGTTATTCACGCAGGCTTACGCAAAATATCTGCAATAATTTTAGAACGCCAATATGGGCTACATGAAGCGTAAACACTTTGCTTATAAATATCTTGGTTTTAAGAATTTGAATGGTCCATTTCACTTTCAGGGAACCCTAGGTGAACGTGAGAGCCACCGTCGGCTGGTGTGAACGACAGATTGGGATTTGTTGTTCTTTATAGGTTGATTCTGTGAAGTGTGGGTATTAATGTGGTGAGGCAAAAATTCTGTTTAAATTAGAAAAACGTTTAAGTTTTGTGAAGAATTTATAAAATTTTGGTTACGAATTTGGTGAACATTGGCTTAAAGTCACACATTTGTTCAACAAATTAAAAATTAAATATTTGCAGTGGCATTTTTTTTTTTTAATATATCTTCAAGACCCGATCTCTTATGGTCTATTGCACTCATAATTTTTAAATATTGGAAATATTGACGATTAAATTTCAAACGTATCTGGATATAGGTTTTTTTTAACATTATGATAATATAAGGAAAGCTCATTGAGGACGAATTTAGAAAAACTAAAGAATTCTACATAATTCAGAAGCCCTACCTGAACTAGCTACTTAAGTTATCGGCTCCCTTTTTTTGGGAAACAGAGCCTCAAAACATAATCCCCAAACACTGCTAAGTTTAAGTAAGCCTTCACATAGCTACCAATACTTTGCAGTATACTTCAATTTGTCTTATTTTAGCCCAGAATAGAAAAGAAGTACAGAGTACAAACCCGTTTTTCAAACTTTTCCAAAAGCAATGATTAAAATAATCATTAAGGGTGAAAAAATTAAGTACATTACGCAGATAAATTCAACCCGCTAAGAAACAAAAAAAACCAAAAAAAAATCTAAAATAAAGTTCAAAGCAAGTGCTACAACTAAAAGAATCCTTGGGAGCGAGCGAATTCACGGACGATGGAGACAAACAAAATCGATGATTGTGTCAACGCGAGCTGGTACACAGCAGGTGCACGTGCATGAACAGCAATGAACGCGACTGGCTGACCGCCACTAGAGCGTGCTTTGTGGCGTCAGGAAATGGCAACAGCTGTTGGATATCCTTGTAGTCAAAGGAGAAGCACTCACAAGCAAGAGGTAAAGAAAAAATGAAAATTCTTTTATTTCGGTTTTAATTTTTGTTTCGACACTTTGCACCAACTTAAGAAAGTACAGCAGGTTGTTAAGCGATGCTTATTGCTTTTTTCTGCTTTGCACGCATAAGTTCTTCTATTTTCTTCACAAACTATTTTGGCTTAACTTTTGTCTTATTTTCTTATACGAAAGCGGTCACGTTTTACCACAAAAATGAGTGTTGGAAATACCAAGGTTCTAAACTTGCAACAAAATAAAGTAATACTGAACTACGCGAAGTAAAATAAGAAATTCCAGAATAACGGTAAGATTGTGGGAGAATCGCTGATAATGCGTGGGTGTATGAATGCTCATAAAGACACTAGCTATGTCTTGCTACAGTATGTGTGCTTAATTTCCTCATTGGCTAAGTTCGGCCGTGATATCTTTTACACCAACAGAATAAAGAAATAGGTACGTATGTACACAGTTGAGTTTGAAGAACGTCTCTGTGAATTTTTTTAATATAAGTGGATGGAAAAATTTTCAAACAGCAATTTTTGTTTGAGCGCATCTCTTGAATGAAGATAAATATTTGCCAAACAGGCAGGCAGTTCGGCTCTTACGTCATTAACCGCTGCTGTTTCATAAAAATCGAAAACTGATCACTTTGAAACCAGAAAGTAATTAATATATGAAAGGCTTACTCTACCTATGTTTCCTCCAACTTAAAACTTAATACAAATTCTAGAGCTTAAGACGCCGCTTTTTCGTCGCTCTACTGTGCCTGAGTATATAATAGATTTAATTCAATTCACCCAGCTAAGTAAGTCTTGCTGTTTTATGTTTTAGTACATTTAAGTAAAGATATGATATGATTAGGCAGTACTAATGCCTTTTCACTGTTAGAAATATCTGGAACACAGAACCTCATTGAATGCCATCGGATTGCTCTTCTCCAGGATCACATTAGATCATGGTGTTTTGATCGCGAGGTGCTTTCTAAACGATTGAAAGCAGCTTTTGGGTTACTAAGAAAGCTGCACGCCAAATTTAAGACCCACGCTATAATATTTTATATTATTCTTTTACTTCACTTAAATTCTTACCGACCAACAAAAAGTTTTTTTTTTTTGTTTTGTTTTGTTTTGTATGCATGTGGGAGCAACTAGCTCAAGGCTAAATTAAATTTTTCAAGTGCCCGACCACAAGAAAAATGAATAAAAAAACATTTAAATAATGAAAGAAATAAGTGCTTCTTTTGCAGCACCAAAAACGGAGCAGTCATAACGCCGACACGCACTGGCTCGCGGGCAAAGCGTCAGCCGCGGCACCTAAAAGCTGCAGCTAGACCCTGCACTATGTCCACCTTGGCTTATCAAAAGCCGCTGGCAAATATTTTTATTTGCCTGCCTGCGGCCTGACCGCCGTGCACTGGGTAGGCAGTTAGCAGATCTCTTGGAAAAAATAAAAAATAAATACAACAAATAAGCAGCCGCTACTTCATGACAGCTTAATGAATTAAATAGCATGCAAAATACGAAGCATGTACCATCTGTGTATGTATTGTTGAGCTAATAAAATATGCAAATGCTTGGCTTGTGAAAGAAGTAAGCAACATTTTTCAGCCGCCTTGCATGAACTTGCTCTTCCGAAAACTAAGAAACTAAAGCATTTCAGCATCGCCACTGCGAAGTAGCATTGGAAATTAAGTTAACTGTAAAAAAAATGTATTGTGGTATTTAGCGAATGCTTAGCTATTGAAGAAGTCCAGCTATTTCAACAGGAAACATTGAATTAAAGCGGCGGAAAATCATCAGCGCATTTAGCGGTGCCCAAACGCGCGCGAAAGTACATGACTTCCGGCCAACTTAAAAGCACAAACATACACACACATACACACCTTGAATGCTATGATATTTCTGAAGCTAAAGTTTTGGTATTTTAGTACTTTCAAGCAAATATATGATTTTTTAGGCAAACACCAAAGAACAAGTGTACAACACCGCTAATTTACGGCATTTTAAACGGTGCTGCCTAAGACAGTACTCGTGTTTCTAACTTTTTGAAATATTTGTTGGAAAAATATTTCCTCATCATTAGAAAAAAAACCCACTTGCAAGTCAAATTTTAACTTAACACAAATTCTTAAAATACTACAATAATAACTGCGCCCGATTTGCAGTATGACTCTGGGCACAGCTTGACATTGTGTGAACTTCCGAAAATTTAAACTTTTTTAAATCAATTTTCTTTGTTTCTGCCATCAACAAAATCGCTTTAAATTTGTAGTTTACTCACATAGATCACAAATAAACATATTGATTTAACGGGTGCAGAGCACCTGTGGTGCTGGTGTCTAGACACCATTTGTATGCCTCAGAAACACTAAAGACCTGTAGCTTATCTAAGCAGTTGCAGTTAATGTGCTGTTATATAAAAATGTCGAAGTGTGAATAAGACAATCAGCTGTCTTGCGAGGATTTCGGTAAGTCATTGACTTTTGAATTTAAAATGTAGCTATCACACAGTCTACTACAACGCACTGGGAAAGTTAACATTCTATTATTGTCGGAAAAGATTACATTAATATTCGGTAATCATTAAAGGCTTCGTGTTGATTTCTTACATTCCTTTCATCATTTTGTTTGCAGAAAACCATTTTGCTTTGTATGCTATTTTCACAATTAAGTTAATGTAATCGAAATAATACTTAAATTAGCTGTAAATAACATTATTATTAAAGGGTAAAGTAAGGTTTTAATTGTTATTCGTAGTTTTGATGGAGATTAGTAACATACACCAGAGAGCTTCAATGTATGACTAAGTTAGATCAATCATTCGTTCCGACAGCACAATCAAATCAACTCGGCTGATCACACGAAAATATCTATGATTCGGCAAACACGATCGAGTAAATGGTGTGAGCGACTTCGATTCAAATCAAAACTTAGCAGCTACACAACTGCGTTGCGACAGTTTTTTCAGATTTATAGTAAGATTATTAGAACTTCGCACTAACACCAAGCTTTCCAAACCAAAAAACAAAAAAAAAAAAAAAAATAATAATTATGCATACATTCGATTATGTGTCGTTTCTCAGAAATTCAATATTTTACTATACTGATTTTAGTGTACACCCAAAATTAATCGCTTCCCATTCGGTCCCACATACTGCTTGCATCAATGCAAACTATAACGAAATAGCAACGCAACGAGCAACAATGTTCTTTGGCATATGAAATTTAGACATTTGAAATTAATTTCGTTTTATGGCATTTTAATTGTAAGAAACTCAACTATGCCATCACATTATTACGCTCTAACAACTTCCGCAAGCGAACTGCATTGTCAACACCAGCCACCACACACGCACTCACACGCACACTTGCCGCAAGTCCAAACGAGCGCAATGGACACATTGTCAGTACAAGTGTATACATTTCAGGACAATGCAAGGCATTTTAATACAAACTGGCCGTCGGTTGATAATGCCACACATACACACACATATGTACATCTGTATTTGCAAGAGGTAGCACAGCACACTGGTGGCCAAGCGCGGCATGGTCGTTGTCATTGCGAGCGATTGAAATGAACGTTTTGCGGTATTTTGTAATTGTGGTGCAACTCCTCTGACCCAGGCCACCTCGCATCGCCACTGYCGCAACTACATATTCGTGTATGTGCGTGTGTAACGTGGTAGTCGGCGAAATGGAACACGTCGCTGTGTAACTCTGTTTCAGCAMGTCGCATGTGTTAACTGCTTGCAWTTGTGCGGAATTCCATGCATTCCTCCCCGCAACTTAACGTTTTGCCACGTTTCGCTTTAAACAATCGCCRACCATTGCTGCAAGCGCTACTTTTGTTATTGCTACGCTTCACAAGCAATGACACATGTATGGTACATGCGTGTATAGTTTATACAATTGTCCACATTCACTGGACAGCTGGCAGGACTGCAGGTTATTGCCAGGTTCTGTGAACGGCTGCGCAAAGTCAGTTTGCTTGATTGCATGCGTTTGCGAACRCATATGAGTTGCGAGCATTTAGCGAAACGCACGCTCTCRCATGTACCAGATGTCTGGTTTGCATCGGGAGAGTGCTAGTTTATGGTCCCAGTGTATGACCAAAGTAGCATCGCTAAGTACTCTAAAGCCGTGGGCTTTGCAAGGAAGTGTATGCTCGACTCTTTAAATAWCKYCAGACTGGAAATGYGTTAGAGCTCCTTCAGAGATATCTATCGCTAAGCAATAGGATCTCGATTAAGCGCTGCTCAATAACTAGTATTGACATCACTGCCAGACTCTGCGGACCGTGTGTACAAATAACGTAGCTTATTGAACTACTTACCTCAACAAAAATCATTTTTGTCGCAATTGCAGAGCTTTCTACCGGCACTTAACCCCCGACTGATTAGCTTTCACYAGACGGGGTTTGCAATATCTTGAATGTCACATCATTGATGAACCGGACGAATTGGCTCGTATCGATATTTCCACTTCAGCAGACTCAAAAGTCTTCGCTGATGCAAAGGGTTTTTTTGAAAAGCTGGTGTTTTTTCGGCAAAGGAACTTTTCTATTTCTATAAGAAGCTATACATCAACAGAAAGATCGTGARTGCCAGATTTTGTTTTTTTGCTCTTGAGTAAAGAACGATTATGCTATGAGATTAGATTAGCCTCAAACTAGTCATACACCACTTATTTAGAAACAGGACGAACTCGTAGACATCTGAGAGGTTCGGATTATTGTTTTATGAGGATTTTCATTTTGTCCGCTGTTATTGTTAAAGTGTTGCGTTTGCAGAAACGTTTGTATTCACATAAATATACTGTTGCCAGCCATATTGCGGCTGTTTCGTCAGCGTACAGGAGAGCGATACTGCACTAACAAAATCGACGTGTCTCATTTATATGGGGAACACACACGCATAATATTAATCTAAAGTACCATATGTGCCGCCGGAACAGTGCAAAAGTTTGCCTAAGCTCTTATGTAAAATGTTTAGAATTCCTCTCTAGCAAATATGAAAATGTGGGGAATTCGAGTWTTTCAAGACCTTAATATAAATCAAACTTCCAAGTCGTCGATTTACAAACGCGAATTGTATTTTTATTATTCTTATAATAAGTCTTTGGCGTATAATGGAAACACCAGAGCAGCAATATCACACCGATTATTAGATCGGCCCTTGATCTCTCGTTCCTTTGGYCAAAAATGTTGAAAATGGTAATCATTGCAATCTATTTCATTACATAATATCCTTAAATTTTCAACATATTACCCTTATCCAAAGACCCATTCCAACATATTGGGATCTGTACTCTACTCCTGTATAATATTTTCATCCCCAACAAAGCCCAAGGTTTGTACGCACGTAAAATTTAAAAAAATAAATATTCAACTGCAAGTTCTACAGAAATAGTGTCGTTCGCGATCATTGTYCCAATAAGCAGATGGCACAATGTTTCAGTACCTTTTGGCGCTACACTTTTTCCGTGCCGCACAACGGATATTCGATACTTTGGTTGATGCAATCTGTGAGTTTGTCAGCTCCACATGTACTTGTTGAATATAGATTTGTTTGCCTTTCAAACCGTGGCTGTTGTTGTTTTAATTTTCGCTTCGTTACAAATGTCAAAAATGTATTGTTTTTACRCTCGTTGCCTGCTGGTTGATRGTCGTCGGTAGTCGTTCATTGGTCGTTGGTTTGTTACTCGTTTGGTTGAAACTGTGCTGTGTTTTCCAGTTGTTGTAGCTGTGGTAAGCAGTTGCAACAGCGCTTTGACTGCTGATATTGCTGCAGTTTCACTATCAGTTGTTGTGTTGTAGTAATATTGGTTACGGTGGTGATGGCACCAGTCGCAGCTTGGTGGCTACTGATGCCGACAGCAACCGTAAGAGCAGCACATGTGTGTGCGTAATTGCCTCTACGGCGTAGTGTTTGACGGCTTCAGTTTACCAATTTCTTCACTGGTTGTGTTAAATTGGAATTTTTATTAGAGGAGTAAATTGAAGCGKGGTCATACTGGTTTTATGCCGATCTAAATGCAAGTCTTGCTACGACTCTAACWTGTTACTAACATTATTAAGCACCGATAATTGATGGAAATATTAACAAGTAAATTGAAAAGTACCAAACCATAGTAAAACAGGATAGTTCCTTACGAGGTTATACGTTGATTATAGCCCTCGAACTTTTTGAAATCATTTTGTAGGATGATTTGTCCTTTGCTTCAACATATAGTAGGCCGCAATTTCGGCGCCACCTCTTCATTCTAAGAAAGTTTTTTCCTAACACGTATCCTTTGGAAATCTGAGAGCAGGGAATAGTCCCTGGGGCCTGATCTGGAGGATATGGTATAGGCGGAAGTAATTCAATATTCAGTTAATTTTCGTCATTGTTTTCACTGACTAATGGCATGGTGYATTGTTTTGGTGAAACTACTCTCCTTCAGAGGGCCCAATAATGCCATGTTATAGGCGCTGTTGAAGGCCCTTTCGTTTTCAAGATAGACAAGAAAAAATATACCTTGGGCATTCCAAAAATCAGCTGGTAATTTTTTCATGCCAAAGTGAGCACGCGTGGCACACACTTGGCAAAACACTTTCTCATACCCAAAAATTCATGATTGACATGATGTACACGTTGAGTTGATATCTTTAGAGTGCCTGTAATMTTCTGTGCTCATTTCATCACATCTAAACTTAGCATATCAATTTTTGACGGTTGATTTTCCTGGGGCAGTGMTTGGAAACTCGTCACAAATCGAGTTTTTACTTCAACTGTATTTTTACCCTTCAAAAAGCGAAATTCCTCTTTGTCAATTTGTTTTCACAATAAAAAAAGTTGCTTCAGTGAAAATGATATAATTCACAAACTAATAACMYGACACTCGTCAAATTTAAACAATTTCCTTCTGACGGTAAAATCTAATTTATAGTTATAAGTTTGACCTAATCCTAGTGGTGCATTTAAATGTCAGGGTGGGGACTTTTCAATTCACTCGTTATGCTATTGCTTTTGTTTCTAAGGAAATGTCATAGAAATTCTATAATTCACCGAAGAAGATGCCATCAGCAAACTAGTAATTGATCTTACAATTCGGTATACTAAAATTTATTCGATGCCAGCCTAATTTCAACCCCAAAACCCAAGCAACAAAAAAATCAACATTTGCTACATTAATAATTTGGAAGCATTRTTTATATGTTTTAGAGAAAGTCCCATGAAATTAAAAAGTTCCTTGGGAAAAGTTGGTCTCTAAACACTTTGAAGCTCTTTCGCTTCCATTGTTGTTATAAGATCCACCTTCTTTCTGAATAAATTTTACAAATCGGTTAAGCCGTTGCGTTRTTAGTTTGAAAAATTGAAAAAGTAATAACAAATTTTCAAYTGTATTCCGATTTCAGGAGTTCAGTTAAATTATTGTGGGGAAAACCATGCACAATCTTTTTATAAAGTAATTCCATTTAAGGTTAAAGTAGGAATTTATGCAGCCATTATACCATTACTAATATTTTTAATAGCTTTATACTTTCCAACACCAGAACTATGAAGCAATTCTATAAAAACTACTTGAATACACTTAGTTACATTCCAGTACGGGGAGAAATTCTATATTCCCTTAGAAAACCTACGACTACCGATATGCGTTGGTGCGCCAATTTCAGTTGAATAAAGAGAAGCAACAACACAACAATAAAAATAAGCTCAARGGCAAACAAACAATGAGATAGTAATAGTCGAGGGCAAATAGTCAATTTAAAAATACAGTTCGAAAAAGAGTAAATTTAAATTTTACATAGAACTAAATACGACTGAGAAGAAAATAAATAAAAAACGTGTAACTACGGAAACTCAACTTTAAAACAACTTATAAATACATTGATGTGTCGAAATACAGCTTTCAGTTTTTTAACAGAAAAGCTTTCACTCGGAAAAGAAAAGAATATCCAAGTACAACTTGAACTATTTAACAACTACTAAAAAGGAGTTAACAATTTTAAAACTACTTATATTTGGAATCAAAAAATCTCGCTTGGAAGCTAAGTAAAAACTTGGGATAAAAGATTGAGAATGCAATTAATATAGTTTTCTTCAATCTGATTATTGGTAGCAACGCATAAAGCACAATTTCTTAAAGAACAATTGGGGCCATAATCATTTGAAGGCGGTAGCTGATTGCGAGTATTTTCTTTTTTATTTTGAATTGTTATCTTGCGCCGCCCTTATTGAGCATAGCGAATTTTTACAGGGTGCATACATACATATATGAAACTCTTCATCCTTTAGAGCTGCGGATGTACTCTTCGTAGTAGTTGGCTTTCTTAGGTGCATTGTTTTTACGCCGCCATTTACGTTACTTACTGCCATTGTTGTTTATGCATTCGCTAACACTCGTATCTACTCCGTAACAGTTAACGGATATAGACTTGTTGGAAGTTGTTTGTTTTGCAATTGTATTTATTTGGCAGCATTACTCTCCTTACTTGCATGCTTGCTATGCTTCTTCTTCTGCTTCTTGCTGCGTTGACGTACAGTGTGCGCAAATGCAACCCAACTAAAATTCAAACATACTTACAGCCCTACAAACATACATTTAATGCACTTGCTGTTGACTCCTGAAAGTATGCTAATTTACCAAAATGTGCAACAACAAAGCTCAAACAACGAAGACCAGAGTAAATAAAACCGACACACGCACACAAATAATGCCTTTGTGTGTGTGTGTATACACGGACATTAGGGTGCTACATACGTACATTGTGCTGGCCAATCTAAAAGAGCAATCTTCTATACAGAAAATTGTTTTTTTACCAGCTTCGAACATACTTGAGATCGATATCTTGATCCATTTGATTCCATTGATTCTTACGAGCGCACTCTCACCATGAAAAAAACGCTCCCAAAACCATAATATTTGTGCAATTTTCTGCTTTAGCGTCTTTGGAGCGAACTTAGCCTTAGCACTTAGCATTAAGAGCAAACATTCTGCCATTTGCCCCGATCCTATTGATCTTGGCACTCCACAATACTCTTTCCAAAATATAAGCATTTTTCTTGTTGAGTTCTGGCGCATAGTTTTGAAAGCTCTTTTCTTAGAGTAGTGGTTTCTTCCTCAAAATGTGCCCAAATAACTTTGCCCAATTCAAGCCTCTGCTGATAGATTCGCAGGATATCGGCTGGCCCTACTGCAATGATATAAGAGGTTAAGTTTTGACCACTCTTACCCAAGAAACATTGCATCCTTTTTTATGCAAAAACTGAGACTTAATAGCACACTTGCGAAAAAAATTTACTTGCGATGAACTTGTCACCCTAATATACATATACACTGACACATGCACTCACACATGGCCATTCATATATTTGCGAGTGTATGCACAATGAAATGCAATCTAACAAATACGACAGTTGCATGTATGTATATGTAAATACAGAAACAATAATGCAAGTTGTTAGTACAAACGCTAGCAACAACAAATAAAATATACATTGTGCATTGAGTAAGCACTAAGTGAGTGAAAGGATACGCAAAGTAAATGCAAATAAAGTGTATTTGAGTATATCATACCTACATGTAGATGGTTATATATGTGTAACTATAATATATATAGTATATATGTACGTACGTCAGTGATTCTTATGGCTCCTGCACCGCATTAAACAGCATACATATGTATGTACTATATATGTATATACAAATATTTGCATATAAATTTGCCTTGTTTAGCTCTGAACGGCAGGTGAAGGGGGCACTAAAGTGCCAGTAGCTGCAAATACGAAGTGTCTGAGGTTTGATAGGCAGCTGCCGCACACTTCACGACATTAAAAATCTGTTGTAATATAATCAGATGCTTCACTTCGCCACTTTGCTTTTACGAATAACACACTATAAAATAAATTAAAAATAATTTGTATTTACAAATGTATTAAAAGCATAATACATACTTACTTACAAACTTACTTAAGTATATATTAAAAATGAATTTTTATAGCGGCAACGGTAGGCGCATAATGAGTTCAAGTGTCATACGTCATACGTGTTTTTTGAGAGGGTGGCATTTACATATATAGCTTGCTATCTACAACTGCATATGAACATTGGAGTGTATGTAAATATACTTACATTTATGTATGTACATACTTGATTATCTCTTACTTACATTTAGCCACTCAACAACGCGAAATGTTGTCTTTAATTGCAATTGGAAGCACTTCTGCTTAAGTTGATATTTTGCAGTTGCAAATGAGGACAGCTGTTTGCTTAAAGATGCAGAAAACCATTGCAGTAACACACATACAGTCGTGACTATACATATACATATACATTTGAGGCAGTGTTGGAGAAAAGTGAGCACTTTTGAGTCTCGTTTATTACTATAGTCTAGGTGACTTTTTGCAGGGAAATACACACATACAACATGTGAATTGTATTATTTATAAAAAGTCGAAAAATCGCATTGAGGCGACAAAAAATTCTTGGATTTATATTACTTATATTCCACTTCACATTTCAACTTGGGAAGCTGTGCGGAACTTTTCAAAGGTCTGCTAGAGTTATAGATATACCGGATTATGTTTCGATTATTATTGCATATAACTTGTTAAGCTTCGACAAATCTTTAACTGATCATCCGTTTCGAAGAAGTTTAACAAACCATTATTTTAATGAATATCTCATACGCAGTATGTTACCACTCTGACACACTATATACGGCGCACTCTTGTTAAGTGCGTGGAACATAATTTTATGTGATTATATCCAGCGATGCACAAAGGTGAAATAAATACGCTCGTAAATACACATGCAGCATCTTCTGCCTTAACATCGCTCTCACAAATAATTTTACCGTTGTGGGCTGCATGGAAATCAGATTAGCTGTATATAATTAAGTTATCAGTTCACCTTCGCATTTTGCACTTTTCGTTCATAAGTGCAGTGAAGCTGTGAAAAGCACACCAACGCGCTCTGGCGCAGTTATAAAAATATTCGTAAATGTAACTGCGTATAAGTGTATGCCAGTAGTGGTTGCTTCATGCAACACTTACTGCCCTCCCGGCCATACTCCTACCAGCTTACACATATTATATTTACATGCATGAATGTGTGAGGGCATAGTCCTGCCTGATCTCTTATACGTATCGAGTATCCATTGCACTCAGCTTAAGTTTCCACTGGCACATTACCCATTTATTGGTGCGTGGAGTTGAGCAGCGTTCACCGGAAATAGTCATATGAAACATATACCTACATACATACATATGAGGTGCAAAGACTGCGCTTGTGAAGTTTGTATTTCTTATTCAATATTCACGTTTTATTCAATTTACTTTTGCTGTGTTTCTTCTTTTCCATTCCAACCTCCACTGGCACAATAGTCACTTACATCAAGGTTTTATTTATTTTAAATATCCATTTAAATATTGTATTCACTGTAGTGGCCTACCGAGTTAGCTTTGCTTTATTTATTCATATATTTTAGTTAATCAATGATAAAAGCCAGTAAACAACTTCTCGTACAAACATTTATTGTTCATGAAAATGAAATCTGAAAAAAGTAATTCCCACGTCAGCACTTATTGTACCCCAAAACTGGGTGAATTTCTCAATCGTCTTTGATTTAGTATAAGAATTTTATTACCATTTGGCTATTGATTTATATGAATTATTTATATCTAACTTGGAATCATTTCTGAGAAGGTACAATACAAGAAGTATTTTCCGTTTAGATCACTCATGCTCGTCTATGATCTCCTTGATGATCAATATATCTTAGAAAATCATATGATATTGGTAGTCAAAAAAGGATTTTCGTATTTTGTCAAAACCAAATTATACCCGAAATGGTACGTTGTCAGAATTTTGGAATCGCTCGAAATCGCTTGCAGCTGACTGAAATGGTAGAGTGTTTGAACAATCGCTACTAAAGAGAACAATCATCCAACTACATATTACGTTCTAATTATTACTATGCCAAAGGAATGTTAATGGGCAATGTGAAATGTAATGATTATAACTTTAAAGTTAAAGAAGGAGTTCGGTAACCTATGCGGAAAGCGCGATAAGAAATCCACGCTGCGTCGGAACTTTCGAGACAAAAATCTCAAACATATTTCTTATACTTAATATATTCCCTCGCAATATATTTTTTTCGTCATTTTTCTTTTGAAAAAAGTTGTAAACAAGTGTATGTATCATATTCTGCATACTTACATATTCCTCATTACCGTTCGCACAGTTTTCCGTGCTTAAAAAATGCCAGTAACTTAAAGCCAATGGTGTGCAGTGATTTTAATGCCACGCTGTTGCATTTGCCGCCATCAATTTGAACATTAGAACACCTTTTCGAGAACTTTGCGTTAATTATGTGCAGGCTCAGGTGCACACACACACACACACACACAAATTTATATATGTGCGTCTACACAAGTAGCTGCGCAAGTGAGCGTAACTGCGAGTGCGTAAATGTATATGTAAACACGCTTTAGGTGGCTGCGTGTGAGTGTGAGTCCGACCTCGACCCATTTCTAACCAAAGGTGCACAGTTATTGCCAACGAGTGGCAAAGCGTCGTAATTGGCGAGTACAGAGTGCTGTCAAAAGGGCGGAAAGCGCAGTAAAAATGCACGTGACGACTAGTAAAGGTGTGCGGTGTGCGGTGTGCGCTGCGCAAAGGTGTCAGTGCTTTTTAGTCATCCAGGTCAACAGAGTGACGGGCAATTAAACAATAGTCACACAGTCCGGTCGACATTTAATACAAATCATAATAACTTTGTTGTTTTTGACAATTATATAATAATTATTGTTTCAAGAAAAAACATATATATATTAAATAAATTTACTTGCAACGACTCTTAGATGATTTTTACTTAATTTTAGTAGACTTTTCCACTTGCAAGATAGCAGAACACTCTGCCGAGGTAGTTAAGCCGTCATAAGTGCGTTTGCCTGCAACTAATCAACGAGTTGGAAACGCGAAATTTTACGCCAGTTTAAAGTGATCACTGAAAAGTGGCGAGTGCGCATTCGAGCCACCTTTGCTTTGCCTCGTGCTAATTCATACAAATACACAAGGGCCATATTTATCCATGCAGGCAACATATTAGTAACCCAACAAACCATTTCGTGTATAAGTGACTTGATGCCTGTATGGTACACTGAATATAAGAGTCTGCTCTTGGTAGCTTTCAGACTTCTAATACAAAATGAGTTTTGTTTGAAAATTTGCAGCATGAGAAATTGGTGCTTCCATGAATATACGTACGTTGAAGACGCGGTCAAATAGTCTGTGTTAATTGCAGCATGATAACACATATATTTGTGTAGCAGTTGTTATTAAATTCTCAAACCTCAATCTTTTGCCCGGTGTATATTTCAATATTTGCTGGCACCATTCACATACATTAAATACTCATCATACATACTATATGTACATTATTTCAGGTACTTACGCATTGTTGTCATGTTATACACACTCTGCCTACCAGCGACATTTTTGTGGTATGCAAATACTCGTGCCCGCATACCTGCCCAAATACACACCTCCACTTACACGCATACATATGTAAATAAAATATTTAAATTTGAATTTACCTTTCACTGCGGTAGCATTATTCTCAACACAAAGTGCGTACGTACGAAGGTACGTACGTATGCATATATGCGTTGATGGGTGTATTCACATATTTCCACCAGCAGCCCACACTTCCATTGCCACCCTGAACAATAAAGGTGGTGAAGTACACGCGCTGCGACATAAATTACTACATGTAATTGCTTGCCGCAAAATGTTGCGTATACGCAGTGGTTGTCTTCGAGCTGTGCGTAGGCGGCCTGAAGAAAGATGGCTGTAAAGTGTAAAGGGCCAGCTTTATTATTTCGCGCATTATTGTAATAGTTTTCACTCGAAATAAATCTCTAACGTTCTCGATAAATTAAATTATTAAATGCGTGTGTGGTACCATATATGCAATAAGTGGCCTTTGAGTTGGGATATAACTGTTTTTGACTGAAATTTCAATTTCAATTTTCAAAAATTAATTTAAATTTTTTTATGAAGTTTTCACACCTTTCGTAAGCAAAACTTTTAATAACCGAGTTTACGGAGTGAGAAAAAACGACAGTGACAGTGTGATGAAAAAAATTGCCGCAGAATGGTTTCGGTTTTTGATTGCAGTTCCCTGGTGTGATTTTCTTAATATTTTTATGTAAAGTCAGAAAGATTTATAAGGAAACGACGCATATAGTCTTAACTACTAAAAATGCAGTGCGATGCTGTTGGGAGTACTCTGACAGAACGACTACAGTCTTCTTTCAAATTTTGGTGTTAATGGGAACTGTTTCTATCCCATTATATTGATAAGCTGCACTCTCTATAACAATATCCTTGGAAACTTATCAATGCGTAAATTGCACTTATTCAAAATTACCCTATAAGCAGGTAGCTATTAAACTCTTGCCTCACAAATCTCAATGAAGATTATGCCACCTTACTTAAGGGGCTATTATAGTATAGAAGAAAATATACAAAAAAAATTTCATAATTCGTTAGTTTTTCTCACTAAAAGAATTTTTCAAAACTCAAATTATTTTCAAAGTTATAGCCATTTTAGTGACGTGGCAACTAGACCGGTTCAGCGAACTATCTATCTATATATTTTTTTTTCTCAAAACTCCTGCAGTAGCCACAATATCTCAAGTTCTTATCAGTCGATTTATTTGATATTTGGCATGAATATTCCTTAAATATATCTCTATTACTGTAAGCAACAAAAAATAAAGATTTGAAATTTATAATATTAAAAAAAAAAAAAATCGACAAGATTGAAAAATTAATGAAACAATCGACCTTTTTTGTTGTAAAAATATCTAGTGCTGTGCCCCTTTTTATTCATTGTTTAAAAAAGCTCGAAATTCCTAAAAGCCTCTAGACTAGAATACCCCCTTAAGTATACATTTCGATCGAAAATAGACAAAATTTCCACATGTATGTACATATATAGTCATATTCATATAAATTGAGCACCTGAGGGCTTATGTTATGCAAATTATTACATATGAATATAAATTCAATCTAGTATTTTTGCTCGCCTCCAAAAAGAAAAAACGAAAAAAATATATATATTTGCATGTATTAGCGCAAGCCAGCCGTGCAGACTGGTGATTGAAAGTATGTTCGTGGGCGTGCATGTGTAAAACTGCTAAGTAAAATCTTAAATAATGCACAGAAAACTGCTTTTCATAATGTAGGCACATATACTATATATATATAACAACAAAAATAAATAATTAAAGAAAATTATATTGAATTAAATTATTGTGCTTTTGTCATCACTGCCACATATTAAATCCTTTTATCAAACGTGTTTTCCCCACTCCGCCCGGCATTTGCATATTAGCACACATATTAATATAAATGTATGCCACGCGGCATCTCTGCAAAATGCCAACCACTCGCGTGTGCAAATATGTGAGTATTCTTGAGAAATGAACATTGATATTTCAGCATGCCTCGCAGGCATACTCGCTATGTGTGCTGCTAAAGTGCGTGTGAGCAGATCGCGTAAATATTTGTTGAATGTTGGCGGTTTGCTTTGCGAACAACCGTATGTGTTATGTGGCAAGTGCGCAACTCATATTCGCGTCGCGGCAACCATTTAACACACTCTCATATACACCCACACACATACGACTGTATACACACACCGAGCAGCAGCATTCCTTCAAGCAATAGCATTTGAAGGGTTAAATTTGTATAATGTGCTGCATTACACACACACACTCACACACGCACATGTGCTAGCCAATTAATTCTAAGCCGGTGTACCTCTTAGTGTATTGAAGTTATTGTCGTGGGACATAAGCAGGCACATTTATAAGTAAAACAATCTCACACACAGCCCTGTAAGCCTTGTGGTTAGCTGTGCCTTTGCTTGATTTCAGTGTAATGTAAACACCCTACAGATATACAGAATCTCTAGATATGCCTATCGCTGCAATCTATTCCGAGCACTGGATATTAAATGTATGATTAGTATTGTTATTCGTTCCTTAAATTCCCCAGATTTCACTAATTAGTAAAAGAATAAAACAGATTAAATCACAGGATCTGACTAATAATACCTAGTTAGAATTCATTAAAAATTATGAAATGTTACAGTTTTTTTTATTATTATTATTTTTTTTTTCAACTTAACGAATATATTTTATTGAGACATGCAAAGCTCAAAGTTTTTGTGATGTTCGAAAATTTGCTAAAAATATCAGTAAATATTAATGGTTGTTCATAGTTACTGAATGAACTACGGCTTTCAGGTTTTAATTTAGCAATTAGCAATAATTTGGCATTTCTCAATGCATATTGTTGAGTACATGACTCTTTCTAGCATTTCGATTGGTTACAGGTGAATGGCTAGTATGGAGGTAATAGTAGCCCTTGAAACTTTTTAGGTTGCTCCGTGTCCCAAAAGCGGCAATTTCGCATGGCTCGAATACGTCGGATCTTCATGGAACTTTTCAAAAGCTTTGGAACGTCGAGCGGCTTCAGTTCTTGCACAAGCTGTATTTTGTAGGCTTGCAAAGACATAAAGCGCGCCAAGTCGTTCTATATCTCAGTTCGAGTTGCTGCGAATGGCTTCGAATCGACTTTCGACAGTGTTCGTGTACACTCCCAGCTACGGCTGCTTTTCTTCGCTGCGTGCTGGACGTGGTATGTTCGATCGAATGTTATCCAAACATGATTGCTGAGTTTCAAGACGGGTGATAGTGGGAGGAATAGTACGGTGATATCGCTCTGAAGTTCTGCGCACGTTCTTTGCTTCCCAAGCAGCTGCGCATTTGTCAAAACTGCTGTTATCGGACCACTAAAACACATAGCTGGCATAGTTCACGATAACGTCATAATATTATATTTGAAGGTATATCGCTTTATGTCCCATAACGAACCACAAGAGCAAAAAGTTGTCATACAAACCGAACGATGCAAATGAAGTTCTTGTACGGATATTTCTTTATTTATGAAATGTATAGTATTTTAGCTTCGGTGCATCCAAAATAAACAATAATTTTTTTTTTTTTTTTTTTAGTATATATTTCAATTAAATATATACTTTTAAAGTGGCCATTGATAGCCTATATGAAGCCATTGTGTTTGCTATTGGTTTGCACTTCCGCTGACATAGACCATTACCCTGTCAATATTATGTCTAATCAAATAATATAGTTATCAACAAAACGGCCCAGACAAACTTCCGTTCACTTCATTTTATTTGAAAACAAAATATTATTATTCATGCTCAATGAAGCGCAATTTATTTCGAGCAAGCATAGCCAATATGCAAATCTCGACTTCAGATCTAATGAAATTTTATTCATGTGCTCAAGAAATACATGTGCCTGCGTCCGGCATATGTAGTTGTTATCAAATAACAGCCGGTTGCTAGTAGCTGTGTAGTCTAAGCCGGCGACGATTGACCGGAAGTCGCAGTGAGACGATATATTGATACATATGTATGTATGTGAGTAAGATTTGCAATGCGTATATGCATTCAAGGCACTCAGGTATCTGTCTCTTATACACATCTAGATGTGTATAAGAGACAGGTCTAAGCCGGCGACGATTGACCGGAAGTCGCAGTGAGACGATATATTGATACATATGTATGTATGTGAGTAAGATTTGCAATGCGTATATGCATTCAAGGCACTCAGGTATTTCTCATGCATATTTCAATAAAATTGTTTACATAGAATAGCTTTTATTTATCGTAGCATACTTTTCGGCAGATATTAATTTTCATTACCCTTAATATTTTGAATGCTTTAAAACACAGCAAATAAACGCTTATATTGTGTTCTGCTCAACAAATATTTAAAACTTATTTAAAACAAATATGCAAATGTTTTTCCATTGCAATTTATTACGCAAATATTTATTTAATAAATTGCCTAGAAAATGCAGTTACATTGCAGTTACACTTTGTCTTCCAATACATTTACAATTAAAACGTACGTGCAGAATAACTGTGTGCGTGTGTACGCATGCACATTTTGTGTGTGCGTTTGCGTGTTGGGAAGATCGGTTCTGCTGAAATTCCAAAATATTTACACAATTAATATAATAAATATATTCCTGTATGAATTGCTATATGTATAACTGCATAATGGAAGACACCTTTACCTGACAGGTGTGGTTTTTATCGGTGTAATTGAACAAAATGCTTCGACCACTTATATTTTCTTGAAATTTAACAAGTGAGAAGCTTAAGTTCTATTTGATTATTAAATAAGTATTCAGCATGTATCAAAATACAAAAACATATACAGTGAATAAAATTATGTATATACTTTTTCATGTGACTTCCTCCTATGCTTTCCCGTTGTTCCAAATGATTTTGTCTTTCTTTCGCTGTAACTTACTTTCTCAGAATTTGAAGCGTAAAAGTTCATTTATTGTATGTATTTTGAGTCATGATGTAAAGGTAGATGAAGTGTATTTATAATCTGAAAACCTTTACCCAATCTATGGAGACGCCCAGTACATACATATACATATAAGTGGTCAGAGCTCGATTTCTGTGTCGTTTGTGTTACTTAAGCTAAGAAACCTTACTTAGAATGTACTGCGCCGAATAAGTTTAAAACGAGAAAGAAAAAAATAAAGACCATAAGCCCAAAGGATAACTCAGGTCTACGACCTATTCATGTGAATGACTATCCGAGTATTACTGCCTCTATAAGAGGTTCTGCTGTCTCTTTTTTATATATTTTTATGTCCTAAAAAAGTCGAAAACTAACAGACTTATTGTATGAAGGCAACCAAAACAAATTCACTACTTACTTCTTTAAACTATGCCATGAAATTTGTATGGTAGCTATAGGCTCTAGTTGTCCGATATAGTCGCATTTTACAAATAAACCTCTTTTTTATGAGACATAGGATTTCAGACGTTTCCAGTTGGGGGCTACAAACATCGTAGCACACTTTAAATATCCTGGTCAATGTGCAATGGTTACAATTTACGCAAAATCTAAAAATCGACTGGCTTTTACTACTGACGTATTTCAGGGAAGAAAGCTTATTTGTAATCTTGTGCAAGGTACACGCAAAGGCAGCTAATCGCAGAAGCTAATCTAATCTAATATACATAGGTTAGATAAGTTTAAGTGCTGATCCCTCAGCATAGCGGCTTAATCACCTTTGGATTGTTATGTTCAGTCCATTATGAAGAAAAACGAATACAAATCTGTGGAATATTAGCTACCAGTAAAGTATTGTGAACCAACACAATATTCCAATGTTCTGATTTCAAATTCAGTTAAGTCCCATGGATGGTGAAATGTATGACATCCTTTTTTTTTTTTTTGTTTTTTTTTTAT
>NW_017535174.1:171015-214783 GCF_001853355.1 Bactrocera latifrons
TTTTTTTGCCTAATAAGCTATAGGAATAGCGTGGTATTCAAAGAGGAGTTTTTGAGATAATTCTAGTTCATTCTCTCCTTACTGCATGAGTCCCGATTGGAAAGCACGAAGTTAGAGCACCTACACAGAAAGGTGAACATTACTGAGAGTTAAAAGTTCCTTAAACCTCTTCCGATTTGTCACAGGCCAGAAGGATCATGCGACTATTACTGTCTTTTGATGAAACATAATAATGCTACTAATTTATATTTCCCATATAAACTTTGAGTATATATCAGACTGTCTGGATCACTA
Source organism: Bactrocera latifrons (assembly GCF_001853355.1). Lineage (NCBI taxonomy): Eukaryota > Metazoa > Arthropoda > Insecta > Diptera > Tephritidae > Bactrocera > Bactrocera latifrons. The sequence goes on from NW_017535174.1 coordinate 171,310, forward strand.
AAGTTGATTGGCAGCAAAAAATATTGAAGTAGTTTCATGCATTTTTTTTTTTTTTTGTCAGAATGTTAGGTTGATAACCGACTATAATATTAGATGGTATATTTCAATACGAAACCTTGAAGCAGCTCCACAGCAATTTTTGAATTATAAGTCTATAGGAGTAAATGCATTCTACAAAATGCTAAAGAAAAGCGCTCAATATAATCATGCCTTTAACAAATTTATTACAGGCCTTCCAGAATATTACAATTATTGCCCATGATAACATTTATTTCGACGCACGCTAATTTCACCTTACTTACACATACACAACCCACAAACACAAACTCCCGGCTCTCACACTGTCGTACATGCGAACATGTCAACATGTCCTCAATTCGTGTGCAACATGTCGTTATATTTTCATTCGCATTAAGCAAACACATCTCCGCACACACACATACACACACTAACACCGAGTAGTTGATCTCATATAGTTTTATGCGAAATCAAGTTTTCCTAGCTCTTCTTCATACATTACGATAAGCGCTCTCAGAAAATCTTTCCTTTGGCAATTTTGTTTCATTTTTTCTACTTTTAGCCAGAGCTTAACTGGATTTCGATTACTTTCTTCCTCTTTTTTTTTTAGTTTTTTGGTCATCTTAGTCGTTGTATATTCAATAAATTGTGATGTGCTGTGCCTTAGAGTGGAAAATTAGATTTTTTGTTCAAGCTTATATGCCCGCACACACACACATACACATATGTGGATATGCGCTAAGTGAATGTGTTAGCCTTACATACTTATACATATAACAACGTTCATATGTTTATGTGTCAGATATTCGTATATAATCCGCAACTGTGGTCAGTAATGTGAGTCATTTATACCAACATACGCAGCCATCGGGTTCTATATGGTTTGTCTATTAGGGGGGTACGTAAAAGATGTTATTGTGAGAGAAAGTGATATCTTATATATTTTTTTGTACCAAAAATGTTACAATGCTCAAATTGGTATGAGTATTTCCGATCTGTTATGGATTAGAAATCAACAAATTTAGCTTAAAAGTATCGAGTCTGCATAGTCAGAACACTAAAATCAGTGTGTTTGCCTATAAGGCAAACTCTTTATATTTATATTTAAGTAACACCCTAAAAACCAAATATAAATACCAAAAGAAAGATGTTATTTCGTATTCCTTGCAGTTGCGAAAACATTGTAAATAGCTGTAACCTAAAATTGGATAAGATTTACGTGGAGACATTATCTTAAAGCCTATTATATTGAATTATTAAAACACTATGTATTCCACAAATTAATCAAATAAAATAAATAACTTTTAATATTTGTTTAATAAAATTTATTATCTCCTAAAAAAATCCACTTACTTTAATCCATTTGAATCCGAAAGCAAGAATTTAATCCGTTGAGTTATCCATTTTGAATATTATTGTATATGTATCTCTTCCATGATTCGCTCCTCGGCCACACTTACCTGGCAACATGTTGCCGCACATATGCCACTTATGACAATGTCCACCTTACAAACATGCACAGTTGCTTTTACAGCCCACAGACATATTTCTCTCTACGCTTCATACCTGTATTCCTGTTGGTGTCTTCTTGTTGACTTGGCTCGTTCCATTAGCCTTTTGGATGTGGCTGCATATTGGTCAGTAATATCATTACCTCTCACGTCCGCATCAGTTTGAGCTTTCGCTTCGTCCGCCATCTCCGACACAGCGAGTAAATACGGTGCAATCTATCTCTTATGGAGGGACTGATATCCTTTGGCGAACTGGCATTCATTAACGAAAGCATAGCTGGAAAAACGAGTTTTAAAGTTTTATTGTACTCAACGACTGTTGGAGAGAAGGTATTAATCTTTACTATTACTTATTCGTAGAATGATAGGCGAGACCCGGATAACCAAGTCTATAAGACAAAATTTGTTAACAAAATGTTTTTTTTTGTTTTTTTTTTTTCAAAAACCTATTTGCCAGTTTTATATGTTCACATTTTCTACTTTCAAACCTGTCAAAAACAAGCCGAATTTGGTCAAAAATAACAAGCTTGGATACCTGGTAAATGTGTTACTGATAAAATCAAACTCTACTTTGACAAAATATTTCATTGAATGCCACAAACTTCAAAATCTTCTCTATTGGCAACTCTGGCAACACGAGAACTATTTTGAACAATTCAATACTACTACATGTGACCCCTTACCAATTTTATGTTTCTCTACCAGCAGCACTTTAACTGTAACAGACACATTTGCATGTAAACTCAGCTGAAACATCATGCTACTCTTAATTGAGTTAACAATGAGTTCAATTTAATAAAACAAGCAGTTTTTTTAATTTTTATCTCAATTCTGAAAGCATGTGACATTTGGAATGTAACAAGATAAAAATTAGCAAATGACAAATATTCTGGAACTTTTTTCGACGCGGTAGCAATGTATTTAATTTGTAGCAACTTCCTAACATTTCATGTTGCTAAATTTAATTTAATAAAGCAGTCACAATGCATATTTCAATGTATCTAACTATTAATGGAATGCGCTCGAAAAATATTCAAATTAGAAATCCATTTTTATATTTTAACACCAGCAGCTTCTTAAGGAATTTGGTTATTTTTAGTCAATGAAAACTAAAGGACGTCATGGAAGATGAATATAAAGAGTATTCGATTGATAATTAGGAACTTTCGCTCATTAACGCTCGATTGTTTCGAACCAATTTTTTCTGTACTGTTTAACTCCCATCAGGTTGTTGTAGTTGTCTTGTTCATAGCTGTTCAGTAAAATTGAAATTCGATTATTCTGACTCGCCATAAAGTATTTTCGATGAAAAAGTTATATCCAAATATTGTACAAACAATTAAACGAACGTTAATTTTATGAAAAGACATACTAAATAATTGTGTTAAAAAATTATAAATATCGTCATCCTTTCAAATGAAATGAAGCTTAAAAAAGAAAGAAAACAAGACTTTGAGCTTATTGAAGAAGGGAGACTGTAATTATTTTTTCTTTTGGTTGGCTACAAATTTTTTTTTTTGGTTCAGTCATTTTATCGGACAAGGCAATACTCGGCCGTTGGCTTGTGCAATTAAAATAAATTGAGCAGAACTGTCTCTTTAATATTACTACACTTAAAAGCTTCGAGCTATTGATTGACATTAATACGGTTGTACTAGTGCTTGTGAAGATAAGATGGATTACAATAGGTGCTGAGATCACTAGTGTCTGTATATAGTTTTTGGCAATTGTACTCAGACTAACCACCACTGCGGATACGCCAACTTACACGACACTGACACAGATTTCGGATAAAATTAACAATCCAGCGGTAAATAGCGCTTGCGAGGGAAATAAAATTGAAATGTTCTCTGCACAAAAAAAAATAAAATATTCACTCAATGGTTACTCGTCTTTCAGGCCGAAATTGTAAGTTACAGGAGTACTATTTTAAGCTTTCTGAAGGATCCACCTTGCTGTTGCGAAAAATACTAGGAATAATTCACCGCCTTATGCGGAATATGACATGGCTTACCTGGAACTCTAGTGGCAAAGGCAATCGTGTAGCATACATATGCCTCACTTGTCAAAAGAACCGTGCACTCGTCATATTCTCTTTCACATTTCTCATACCGGTTCTTTACAGTAAAGTTTCAAGAAACCACGGAACGAAAACTTATACTCGTATTGCAGAAATATGTGCACTTGCGGTGAACAATCCAACGCTGAGAGTGTTACAAAAGTAGTTAACTGTGCAAAAATTTAAAGTTTTAGCAACACTCAGAAAATTCATATCAGCAGCGGTTTTATTAATTACAGGAATGTAATATGAACTTTTCAAGAGGTGCACTAAAGTTTCGAATAGAAATTTCACACAAACAACTTGTACGTATTGCGGAAAGCTTCTGTGAAAAAAGCTCTGGCAATAATTACATGTGTAGGCATGGAATGGAAATGAGGAATTTTTGTGGCTGATGTGTAGTTACGAGTGTACTTAAAAGTGAGAAGAAAGTCATACAAAGTGTGTGCCCTGCAGGAAATGACATGTTGAGAAATGTAGTTGCATTGCAAAAGCTTTTATTTACTACGTTGAATGCTCTCAGAGCTGGAGTGTTTTTATCCAACGTAGCTGCTGTCTTTTGATTCGTTTAACTGTGTCAATTTTGTCTTGACCATCGACTATGGTATTCCCCGTTGCCAACCAGCAGATCCTTCTCTGGACAATTCGTAACGCCGGCTTATCAGCAGGACGGGTATGATTAATCGCATGAAGCTGTTTTCTTCTTTTCATTCGAGGTGTTTTTACGTAATGGATCCCCTTAACAACGCACAACTCTCTCACTTTTGCTCGCCTTCAAACGAATGTTTTCGGGCCAACGAGAGAATACTTGGTATAAAATCAGAGATTGTGAGCTGCTCGTTTCATATATAAAAGAACCGTTTGTTTACTTGCATTTAATCCTTATTTCTTTTGTTGATATAACTCTCTGAAAACCATTCTCTGCTGGGGTCTGCTACTTTGCTGGCGTTAAGTGCTGATAATTGCCTGAAAAACTTTCTCCTTCATACAATACAATCAGCCACCTGCATATACTCACGCAAATTTGTTTTTGAAAAGGTAACTTACAGAAATGAATATGTTGCTTGCAGAGCTTACGTATTATAACTGCGTACATTTTTATGTACATTTTTAAATTTTTAATAACTGTTAAGGTAAGTGTAGTCAAATGTACTTCAGCAAGCTACGAAAACTACATTAACATGTAAATAGAATATATGTTATCTATATGAATTTTGTATACGAAATCAATCCAAAATCCGGCGCTAAATAATAGACTAGAAATAACCACTAGAGTAGCGCACTTACAAAAAAAAATAATTACTAAAAGAATATTTTCACGCTCTCATAGAATGAAAACATGAATTTGAGATGTACATATATCCCAAATATTCGACGGCAGAGCCAAGTATCGACAAGTTAAATTATTTTCAATTATTAGTAACCGGCTTCCTTGGCGATAGCCACATAAAAGCAACCTTAAGCTGCTATACAAATATGTCATTGAATTCCATCCAAAAAAAACATGCCATTAATATGAAGTCGTCTAGAGTGTAAAAGAAAAGCCACTCAGGATATGTCTTAATATTTTCAATATTCTTTCAAATATAGGGATTTTCGATAAAAATGATATGACATCATTCAATGAACCCAATTTTTGAGTATTTTTTCCACTAAATCAAGACGTATGTCATGACCACCATGCTCAATATTGACTTCTAAAGCTTAAAGAGAATTTGTTTTGTTACTAAAGACCAATGAGTTCAAATAACCCCACAAGAGTAGTCTAAAAGTGTTAAATCCCAACTTCTTGGGGATCATTGCATGTCACAATTTCTTAAAATAATCGAGTCTTTAAACTTTTAAGAGCGGACCTATGATTCCACCAGAACCACAGCACGCTGTCAATTGTGGATTTTCTTTGCACAAGAATCGACAGTTTTGTTTATTTACCGCACCACTGTGATGAAAGCGAGCCTGATTGGCGAAGATGATGTTTTTTTTTTTTTAATTCTTATTGTTTTTTAAGTTGTTCCAAGGCAAAACAGTAAATTCAAGGCTTTCACGGTGGTCAAATAGTTTCAGTACTCTTTCAGAGTGAAAACAATTTGATATTGATGCCAGCCTAAATATTTTTCTCAAAAAACGTCAGGCTGTGATTGGAGACAGTCCCAATTCCACGAATAGCGAGCACATGTGGACGGTTACTATGACTATAAAATGGCAAAAGCGTACGAAAGTCACAAGAGGAGAATATCTTAAAAAAAAAAAATTGTTTTTTAAAATGGGTCATTGCAGATTTATGCAGTGCATTTCTAACCACACCACATTGGCGATCACTGTTACTTTTATAACTCCACTAGCCACATATTGGTTTTTAAACATGACAAGACCTGCTAATTTGGTTGACAAATTTCTTTTCTTTTGTTTTTTTTTTTTTTTTTTTTTTTTTTTTTTTTTTTTTTTTTTTTTTTTTTTTTTTTTTTTTTTTTTTGTAATGTAAAAATTTAAAAAAATCATAACTATTTGGTCACATGTTTCAAAGTACAGTAGGTACGTAAATCACTTTTTATAATCCTTCGGTGCCTTCTTTTTCATTTATTAATAATTTCATATTGTAATCGTCAAATGCAACGCTTGAAAATTCACAATTCAAAGTATTCCCAAATAGTTTTCGCACTTAAATTTCAAATTGTGTAATTACACCAGCGCCTGGCACATTTCCCTTGACTGGGCCTACACTGAAAATTTGCTGTATGTCCTGTTTAATCATAGTGCCATACTGATTGTATGTGCGTATTTCTTCTCGCCGATCCTTTTCGCTGACGGCAATCTTTCTGCAGACAAACAGTGGACAACAATGTGGATAGTTGAGAAATTCATTGCCTGGCGGCACGGCACTGCAATTACCCTCTAATTTGGGTACTTCACAGCTGTAAATAAACAAAGAATATATATGCTTATTATCTTAGCTATAAAGGGAGTTTAGAGTATGCAGCGAGAAAACACTCACCCATCTTCCCATAACTGCAGTGTGCCCAAGCACTGCACGCGTATACACTGGCCCGGGCGTGTAAAGGACTCGCCGATGTAGAGCTCGCGACCGGTTTCGGCATCAGTGCACTGGCCGTAAGCTGGAAGTTTGATTCATTTAGCTAGACTTTAAATTAAGACGCAATTACTCATATATATATATGTATGCATATACACATGCATATGCATGTACATGTGAATATGTAGGCGTTATTATCAAAAATATTTATATGCATTATTATTTCTATAATTGAGTTATTTTTTAAATTTAAAAAAAATCTCAATTTTTGGTTGCATATGCGCTTTACGTTTATCAAAAATATATGTGCATATATAACTATTTATATTTTATTATGTACTTCAGTGTGTGACAGAAAACACAACTTTTTCATACATACAGCGATAAGACGGACCCGCCAGCGTAGCGCGCAATGCAGAAGCAGCCCATAAGAGCAACAACAACTTACAACAGCAACAATGCAGAGTGTCCGACGAGTGTGACCCACGTGACATCTTGTATGCAGGCTTTAAGTGTCTTTTAATATAACACACAATTGCTTTTCTTTCACACTTCACTGGCAGTTCGTGACTAATTTCAGTCGCAATCTAATCTCGTGTACATTTTGGTTGAACTTGAATTAATCCGATGTGTTTACAAACTATAGTAGTTTAATCAGAGTTTATATTTAGCTTTGGAATTCTCTTGCAAGCGCTTCGTACGCGGTGTTTTCGCAAATGTTGAAACGCGACTGCGGCTTCGGCACGACAGAAGCTCAAAAGATACGCGATTCGGAGACTGCTTGGCAGCCATGCTCTGGATTTGATTTTGCAGCCAAAAAAACACAATATATTAATATATGTATTGGAAATATATTATTATATTGTAATTAATCCAAATAGGTTTTTATTGTTTTGTGTGAGTACTCAAAAGAGTGCTCAACAACACTGAAAGAAATAAATTTTGGTTGTACTTAAGGAAAAAATAATAAGTTAATAAGAAACTAAAATAGCTTTTAAAGCTTTTTCCACGAAAATAGTATTTTAATTTTTTTTTTTTTTGTTCTACGATTAAGTTCTTAAAACCGTATCTTAAAAACATATTTGTAATATTGGGTAGTCAAAAAAGCCGTATCGTATTTCTTATCAAACTTCAACTCAATTTTTTCATAAATATGTATACTAATAAATAAATACCATATGCACCATTTTTTCGCTAGAGACATTATTCCAACAGTGTAAAACTTTCATCGGTGTAAATTGAAATTTCGAAATATACAGAACGGAAGCGAGCGACCCATTGTTGTGCTACCCGAACTGATACAGCATCGCCTCCCTAAGCTTCACAAATTTCATCTATTAGCAAAATACGAAACGTCTTTTTCGACTACCATTAGTATCTTACTTTCTACAAGTAAACAATTTTTATCAAAAAATGCTTAAAACATTATAAAATTTCCTAGTAATTACACTTTTTAACAGAGTGTAGTGCATTCTCTCTCCCTGCCTTCATACTCAGAACTCACATGGCACACTGAAGCGGTATGCATGAGATCATGCTTATCAGTTGTCGCACATGTAAATATGTAGTTAAATATTTGTATATGCTCATTAGGAATCCAAATTAATCAGTTGTTTTGAGCATATTATATTTATACGCTCGCAACATTTTGCGTAGAGTAATGTAGTTTTGTTCATATAGACACGATTATAGGTGCTTACATAAACCTGATTATCTCGAAAGAGGGGACGAATTGATTTCTGGATAACTGCATGTCTGTCCATCTGTTGACGAAATTTCGCACAACGATTTCTTGACACTCTATGATTCTTGGTATTATGTTATATATTATATATGAACAGAGCACCAATGCTATAATTTAGTCACAAACTAAGCAAGAAATTACAATTTTGGCATATCACCTTGTGCTCCAAAAAATAATACAAGCAGATTTAGAATTACGTAACTTGAACCTCTAACATTTATTTGTTGTAACATATATGCAAATGACGACAAGTATTACGGAAAGCTGATATCAAATCAAAAATATCACGTTGACTGATTTTAGGATGTATGTGAGCATGATGCACTTCTTCGCCTTCGATAACGAAAAGCGAAATGAGTCCATATCTCTCTTGCGCTCCTAACATTGTCAGGTAGTTCGCGTACAAATGAAGGCTCAATCAAACAAAGTAAAATGAAGCGGGCACGACGCTCCTTCGCAATTGTCTGGAAAAGGCAGAAAACACCAGGTCATCAATACGAAAGGCGAAAACCGCCTAAGGGTCAGTATACATACATTTGAGGCTGGATCTTTTCTGTCGATGGTGTCCATCAGATCCTCCTTTTCGAGGTAAGCGCGTGTCATAATAGTCCAATATTTATAATTGAGAGCATTAAGTTTCTCGATATATTGCATTTCCATCTGTATTCTTTTTTTGTTATTACTTTGTTTACTGTTTTTTGTATTTTTAAGAATTCGCAATGACTTGCAGTAGCGGCGCTGTCGATACACGGAATTCATATGGAGAAGGAAGAAGACGAAAGGGTACCGCTATTTTTATGGTACTTAAGGATGCTGCCACCTTGTTAGAAGATTTTTATATAGATTTTTATGTTAGGGGTATTCATTATACCCTAAATAAAGCTTTCAAATATCAAATCACTAAAAAAATACTTTCATTGAACATCAATCAGCTCCAAAAGACTCTAGTAACATTTGCGTTCGTAACATAACCTAAAAAGTAGAATCGATTGCCATTTTATTAACGATGTAGTTCACTGCTCTGTATACCGAGTGTTTTTACTGCAGTTTCTTTGAAATAACTGGCAGTGGAATGTTCTAACAGTTCCACCGAACTTGTCAGATATTTTGATCTGAAATTTTTTGTTTCAAAATAATGGTTCTTATTCATTATTAAGTCATAATAAAATGAATAAAGTATGTACGTATTTTAAATGAAAAGAGTCAGTTTGGAACATAAAACGGTGGCTTGGTGGCTTATATAAAGTTTCGTGAAAAAAATCGTAAAAGATAAAAGTAATTTGATTATTTGAAAAGTCGGTTATTCGAATAACCATTGAGATTATGTGAAAAAAATGTTAACACAAAAGTTAAAGTTCTAGTTTTTACTTACCACTTAGCGACCACATAAAATGTCAAATAATGTTTATTTTCATTTATGTTTTATTCTCTTACTTCTGGTTCTGGTTGAAAAAAATTTAGGGTATGGTTTTAAAAAATATCGATGGTAATCTATTTTTTTTTTTTCAAATTATTTCTGGAAAAAAACGTCTGATTCGGATCACGAAGAAGAGGGAGAAAAAAGGAGTTAAAACAAATTTATTTTTCCATTTTGTTAAACACACATCCCGTATGTAACCATACACAATATATGCTTGGCTTGTCTTGTTGGACAGTGAACCACAAAAGCGACTTAATTTCTGAGAACAGCAAACTAATTTTCAGAATAAATTTGGAACTACGAAACACACCAATAAAAAAAAGGACGCAGTATGTTTACTTCTCAACCAATTTTTTGCTTCAACATTTTAAAGCCATTTAATTTAAATCCAATTTTTATTACTTCTGCCAAGCGAATGTACAATTTATCTTTGCTCAATTCCACTTTTTCTCATTTTCAATGCTTTATTTGCTCATTTGGTCAACGAAAATATAATTACAAGAGAAATCCATTTCGCTTTGACATAAATTGTGCAGCATAATAAATCATTTGGGGCTAATCAAAAGCTAAACCACTGAATGTAGCGCAGAAAAGTTTCAAACATATGCAGATATGTATTGGCATGTGTATATAGTATGTGCGTATGCGGCAATATTAGGGTGGGTTGTTTGCAAAGAACGGCAGTTTTTAATATAAAGTGATTTTTATAAAAAAAATATTTGCTTATAAGCAAATTTAAATAAAATATTTTTCGTATTTTTAAGAAAAACAGCACATCTTCTTAAGACTTAATTCAAAGTCGTGAAGAGAGGAGTGCGCAACGATTTTATATGTATGCTTGGCTTACAAAAAAATCATTTGAGACCCACTCTAATCCACATGCGAAAATACAAACATACAAATGCCCGCGTGCCAACAATTGCAAAATCACACGCACAAACTTTCAGTTAGCCTGCTCCCAGATAACAACACCAGCTAAGTAAAATTAAAACAACAGCAACAACAACAGCAAGCGATGCGCAAACGAGTGCAAAATGCTGCAATGTGTGCACAATTGTTGCTGTACTTTTTTATTCTGGCTCTTCGTCTACTAGTTCAATTTAAGCTCGCACCCATCAACCGCATAGACACGCTAAAGCATTTTGCTAAATCACTTTTTCTTCCCAATATCGTTTCAGCTTTCGTATTTGTTTTATAATTTCCATCCATTATTGTAGCATGCTTTTAGGGATGATTGTGTAAGTTCACAGTTTGAACTTTAGAACTTTTTCGCAATCAATTACGGAATTAGGCGCAAGTGACAAACGTCACTTAGCAAGTGTAATGTAAGTAGGTATGCATATTAATTACCGCTTTGAAAGGAAAATTCCTAAAGAAAGCAATTAAATTTGTTTTCGCTTTTTTGTTTGTAGTTGCGATTATTGAATGATATTCGAAACCTTAATATAAGTACGATATTATTTTTTGTAAAATCGACCTTAAGGAAGAAATTCGTCATATATTGGGTAGTCGAAAAAGTATTTTCGTATTTTGTCATAGATGTTGTTGCAGTCGTATATCTCCAGTGCTACCAATCACATTGTGTCATACATACTTTATAGGTTGGAAAATTGAGATTACATTTAACCAAAAAAAATTATTCGGGGAAGTTGAAAAAGAGTGACAGTGGAAGTTGGTCTTTTTCGACTACCCAATATTTAATGCGGTGGCAAAAATATTAAATCTATTTTGAGACTTTTACTGCTTTACAGCAGAATTTGGTTGACCTGAGTGCGACTGTCTAGATATCTGCGAGGAAATCACTCACTGCCGTACTTCTAACATGGTAATAACCGCGCATATGAACATCAAATGATAAAGAGTTTTCTTGATAACTGGAAAAATTTTACAATTTAAATTCACATTTCTACTTAAACCGTGGCATGATTACGCTTAAGACTTAATGTTTCCGCAAAAATAAAAATATTTGCAAAAAATCCTTCTATTTAGTTTTTATTAACTGTGCTAATATCGCGTTAACCTCTTCGTCATTTACGTCGACGCCCTTAAATGCATAAAGCATTCTTTATTGCCGCCAACAATAATAACAACAACGTGTTGTTATCACGTACATCGCTTTCGTGGCGGGGCTGCGAATTCACCTTCGTTGTCTGCTCTATGGATTTTCATTTCTCTCAAGCAATCATGCCGCATACAGCCAATGCCAATGGCAAACAATATAATGGGAAATAATACCTTCATCCATACACATGCACACACTTCCACATCATAAGTGTCTTGACGCTGTTTTATGAAGCTCCTTCATCTTGAAAAAAAAAACACCATTATTACTGTTGTCTGTTGCCGCCTACTACCTGCCACCTTGCCACAACTTGTGGTGTCGCTCCTGCCTCCTGCCTCCTGCTGCTTTTAGCCTTCAGCTACTCTGCCCGCCCACAACTTACCTTGATTGCACGCATTTTCTTTGGTGTGCTTTTGTTTAATATTCCAGCGGTGCTTATTGCAAATTTTACATGCAACACGGCATCCACCTTGCAATAACAATAGCAATAATAAGTAGCAACATCTTTCGATGCTGCTGTACACCGCTGACAACCATATTAGCATGGTCTTCTGCTTGTTGGCGATATCGCGTATCGTTGCTGGTATTCCTTGCAAGGTTAGCTGCTGTTTAGTAGCCCCCAACCTTATCTTAATGTGTGTGCATCATAGGAAAGTATCCAAAAAGTATAAAATACTCTTAAAATACATACACCAACAAGAATTGGCTTAATGTGTTGTATTTACCCTTTCTTTCATATTTATGTCTTTCGCTTGCTCTTCTTCTGGCTCACAGGTTAACACAATACATTAAATGTATAAAAAGTTAGTCAGTCAATTCTATGCTAGTACGTACTAATGGTAATGTTCTCTATTCCATATATTATTGTTTTTATTCAACTATTCTTGAGTTCAGTGTTGAAGGTCAAAACAATATGATCCGTCTCCAGCTAGGTCTCTAAAGATTTTGAAACAAATAATTGATAGTCAGAATAATCTCCAAATAATTTCCTAAACCAATAATTATTCCGTGTTCATATTATTTTCATATTTCCAGAATAAAAGCGGAAAAGGTGGACAATAGCTAATTCTGTTTACAAGCATCTCATTGCCTTTGATCCCCTGATCAACGTTTAGACTTTCATAGTTTCATTGTTGGCTACATTGACCATAAACATAATTTTTATACCTAGAACAGGGTATATTAAGTTTGCACGAAGTTTGTAAAACACATAAGAAAATGTTGGACATCCCACAAAAATGTATTTATGAATGATAACCACGATGAGCTGTGTCAATTTAGTAGCTCATCTGTCAGTCTGTATATACACTAACTGGTCCCTCTGTTTTGAGACATCAGCCTGAAAGTTTGCGTACGTCCATTTATTCTTAACTTGCTCATGCGTCGGAACCACACATATCGGATCGGTAATGTCATTTACTGCAAAATATTGTTGTACCCCTCAGAACATTCGTATATTGTAATCCGTGAATTAATATTTGGATTAATATAGGATGTAAGTTTAATCATTAAGAAACCCTCTGTTTGCTTAGGAAGTCAGTTTATTCAGCACAAGTCTTGTCGTTAGAGCTTTTTTGTCCGTCATAATCTATAATACTTATTGACAGCATCTGCTATCTTTCTACTATTAAGTGCTGATTTTCGAGTACATCCCGCTGTTGATTTTGAAATTAACGTCATTAAGAGTAGGGGGCTGAATAGCCGGGAACTACTTAGGGTAATTATGGCTCCAGCTGCTCCCTGCCTCCAACTCGTCTGCCTTTGATCCGTCAGTGAATATGTAGATTCGCCGTTGGAGCTGTCGATCACAGAAGCATTGGCCTAATCCTCTCTTCTGGGGATTGAAAACGGTATGCTTAGTTGCTCGTCTCCTTTATTCGCTCGCATTGCCAGCTTAACCCGAGTTCATTAACAAAATTGAATTTGATGCCATGCCGATAGCGACGTCTAGCGTGTTTCCAGTGACCTAAAATCACTAATCGGATGGCAATGCTTCCAACCTCACTCGAATGTGTATTGGATATTTACTGAAATAGTTTAAATTGTCCAGCAAATAGATCCATTGGGGTTTAATACGCCACTTTTCGATAATACCATCCACCACGCACCGAAAACTATGTTAGTATTGGGAGTATTAGGTGAATGACACTTGTACAAAGCTAACAGTAGGTCGTAAACCCCATATTGGGGCAATAGCTCTTCTGCAATAAAGAATCCGTTTTGCAGGCATTATTGCGTACTGCTGCTGCCACTTATTCAACATAGACAATTGATAGAGGCCGAGGTACCAAAAAGTCGGAAGTTATTTTCCGGCAGTGCTCATAAGTGACGCTACCGATGTCTAACCCATAGACCCAAATTATTTTTTTATGACAGCAAGGAATTTTGGAGAGGTTCGTTAGAGTTTTTCGTAATCTAAATTTGTTTGAATGATGTCACTAGTTAATTGGTAGACCAAAAATATTCGTCAGAGTGTAGCCAACATAAACGTCATATGCACTGACAGCTACCCTTCTAAGTAATGCCAAACCTCTAAAAACTCTAACATTTCAGTTAGTTATGTAATTTTTAAATTATTTAAATTTGCTCGCCACCACACGCACTTTGCAATCAATAACGCAAATATTTATAGCAAATTCCAATCGTGCAAACTGGTCGTAAAAGCTTGAAATCCAATGCCAATATCAGTGAGTTCTTCTGCCATGAAATGAGAGCACTAAATTCCATTTATTCGTGTATACATATGTGTGTATGTATGGTATGGGTGCGATTGTGAGCAAATCGTTTATCACATTGATCCACATCCATGGAGTACAAGTGCAAGTTAAATGAGTAAACAGTGAAGCGCATGAACACAGATTCCTGTCAGTTTGAATGATTGTCCTTTCGTGTATGATTGAATGTCCTTATAGCAGTAAGTCAATTTATGAGTGAGCGAGTAGAACGAGGAAAGCGGACAGAAGAAGCGAAACTAGATGCACAAACTATACTTTGTTTGCGATGTTTTTTTTTTTTTTTTGTTTTTTGTAAGTATACATATGTGTATCTGGGTGTGCACATAATTTTGCGATTTAACATATTTTCTTTCTATATATCGCTCAAGCGATTCAAAATGCAAAGTGCACAAAATGCCGTTATAAACTTTCCCTTTATTTCGTGTTTTTGCAGTTCACTTGTTTCAGCTGCCAATACGTTGCGCCGAGCAAAAAAATTACTAGTAATTTTGCCAAACTCAAACATATACATAACTGAGTACATATAGTATATCTTATACATATACGTATTTGTGAACACATACGAATACCTGATTATTTGTGCGAATTATGCACTCCCCACTTTCCTGCATGTAACTGCAGTCGATCTACTCAACACTTCGAAATGTGCGCCGTAGTGCCGACAAACTAGTACGTCCGCGCAGTGACATGGATATGAGTTTATGAGCACCATTGAATATGTGCGCATACAAAGGTATAAGTACAAGCATACCAACACATTCATAGAAGTGCATCTAAGGCTTTGCCTTCTCTGTTTCTTACTATGTACCCATGCAATGAAAGAGATTGATATTGAGATTGAGTGCTTTATTACTTTGCACACACACACACTCACATGGCAAACTGGAAATGTGTGCGTTTGTGCGAGATTTTCGGCACACATTAATTTCGACAGTACGTTTTCTAATTTTGACTGGCATTGGGCTTAGATCATTTTACATGATAATGAATAAAGCGAAATCTGCAGAGAGGCGTAGTAATGGAATATTTAAGTATGATAGGTCGTAGCAGATTTTTAGTTAAAAAAACTATATTTTCGAAAATCATATCTATTGTAAACCTAAGTAATATATCCTTATATTATATCATATATCCGGCAGGCAGTTGCAAATGTGTTTTATACTTTTTATGCGTAAACATGTATTTGATTTAAATGGCTATTCCCTGTAACCACGATGAGCAATCGAATTCAAATAGGAATTGCTCGTCAGTTTTGTCAATACTATTATATTTCAGAGATTTTCGAAAATCCTGATCGTAGTTACATGGGCGTATATGCGACATAAAGTCACCCGGAAGTTCGAAAATATTTTTATTGGGGATATGTGAGCAAAGGCAAGTATTGACTCTGTTCAAACGTCCATTTCCATTTTTGACACATAGACGTACCACAACCCGCTGAAATGTCAACTATGTATATACACTGGCGTCCACATATTCAGTCAATAAGAGCTTGAACAGAGTTGGTTCGATTTGGTCATAAGGTGGCGTGCTCTAAAGGCATTATAAGATTATATTGATTTGAGCTTGATTTGTACACCGGAAAGTAGGAGAATCAAATGGATTTTAAAATTGTGTTATATGGTAAGTAAGAGTGGTTCGGATTTCAGTAATTTTTCCACTGTTACATAAGAATCTGAGAAGAATGTCCTGTACTAAATTTAATTGAAAACGATCGGACGGGTTCTGAGATATTCACCTAAAGTGGGTGATGCGTCGACGATCTTCCAAGTTTTACCCCGGTTCCTATAAAATACTCTCATACCATTTCAGTGGTCAAATTTAATGGGCCTGATGCATTTAGTTATTGATTTATTGCGCTTTTAGTAGTAATGCGTAAATGTACTAAGCGCCTGTATGTATACTACACTGTGAAATGTACTCGAATGTGAACTGATCAACTACAACTGAACGGTCTGCTGCGTAATTGAGAAAACAGAGAAACTGACTTCGTCCCAGAACTTAATATGTCCAGGCTGGTATTAAAATGGAGCCTCCATATCTTGAAATTTATTTTTAAAACAAAAACGGTAGGGAATTAGGATTGAAATGAGATGTTATTAAGCTAATCTAACTTATCACAAGGTAGGCAATTGAGAAGCAAAGTCCTCTCTCGACAAACAAAAACCAAATTCTATAAGTCACTCATAATTCCCGTCCTGCTATATGGTGCAGAGGCTTGGACGATGTCAACAACGGATGAGTCGACGGTGCGAGTTTTCGAGAGAAAGTTCTGCGAAAGATTTATGGTCCTCTGCGCGTTGGCCACGGCGAATATCGCATTCGATGGAACGATGAGCTGTACGAGATATACGACGACATTGACATAGTTCAGCGAATTAAAAGACAGCGGCTACGCTGGCTAGGTCATGTTGTCCGAATGAACGAAAACACTCCAGCTCTGAAAGTATTCGACGCAGTACCCGCCGGGGGAAGCAGAGGAAGAGGAAGATCTCCACTCCGTTGGAAGGACCAAGTGTAGAAAGACCTGGCTTCACTTGGAATATCTAATTAGCGCCACGTAGCGAAAAGAAGAAACGACTGGCGCGCTGTTGTTAACTCGGCTATAATCGCGTAAGCGGTGTCTACGCCAATCAAGAAGAAGAACTTATCACAACGGCCCGGCGTTCTAAGATCGACCTTCTAACCTTACGCAAGCTAATCTAGTTAAATACAATATGAAAGATCTTGATCGTTTTTGAAGATCTCCAGAAAGTAATTGAAACATATGGAGAATGACCGAATAAAAAATAAGCATATAATAAGAAAGAGCGCAATAATTGTCTAATTAATTGGTCTACAGATTTTTCATTAAACTCGGCATCATTTCAGAGTTATAAAAGCACATAACAATTGTCGTATATAGATATATAGTATACCAAAACAAACACTATTCTTTGAATATTATAATTTTTAATTATTAAAATTAAAATTCTTTATGCGAATTGACAAAAACAAAGCTGCAGAAAACGAGATCCGTAAGTTGAATACCAGAAAGACAAAAACAGCAGGAGTATTAACAAACTCCTTCACCTATTAATAATATGTGCGCTTCCCTTTAACGTAAAAATTCTATCTTGAACCAACGAACTCACGTTGAGCAGATATTATTTTCCGGAAGCTCAAAATAAATTACGTGAAATCATTAACAACTTCTTCTAGTAAATGTGATCGCGTAAATGCGCCTACCAACTCTCAGTCACTTTTCATTTTTCCAATAAACACCTATACACATTTCAAAAGTCAGTGTACCGTCTGATATGCGCATTGGGGAGCCTTTTTTATTTTTCTTCCGACGGGCATTTCATTCACTCAAATTCACACGCTGCAAAGAGAAGCCCGGACGCCCGCAGACAGCGAAAAAGCCAAGATTTGAATAAAGGGAAAACTTACGGCGATTCGTGATGTCACAAAAAAGGTTGCAAGCTTTCACTAGGTAAACATTTAATATAACAACGCAATATGGACATCGCCGCCTGCACTTTTAATAAACTGGGTTTATTTATTTATTCTGTTTTATGTGAGCAAAAACGGTCTTTGTTATTTGGCTCTATGCGAAATATGTGAACCGAGGAGATTTTGCACAGATATGTAGAATATGAGCAATATCTAAGAGATATTTTTTATTGATCTCTTGAAAATATTTCTAGACCACTTAACTTGGAAAACTTGTATCTAGAACGTAATGTTGCTGAAGTTGAGATACGAAGAGACGGTTTTCAAAAAGTTCCACTCTTCTTAATTATAACTAGTCATTTAAATTATCGTTTCTCACTAAGGTTTTTTCCCCTTTCAAATTTTCAGACTTACAGCAATGAATGCAGTTTTTGGGCAATTTAGTACCAAGAGATTCCGAGTTTGACCGAAGCCAGTTCAATATTAGAATCACTTTATATACAACTAGTTTTCTCACTAGTTTTCAAGGAAAATTAAATATAGTATAGTACTATATTAATTCAGTCAGCTCTAGAATTGGAATGATCTTAGCTACACAATGGAATATCATTAAAAATTGGAAAGCAATTTCACAAATATATATGGCAAGATCACAGAGTTCAAAAAATATTATTAAATGGCTCTGAGTTATGGGATTAAACAGCCTGGATTTAAGCAAACCACACCAGCAAAAGTCAATCGGCTAACACCGCCGATGTAGGCCAAGCTATTAACAAAAATATCCACATAACAAATGAAATATTTCTACATGGCTCCTGGTATTTGCGCAGATTGGCCTCACTATTATTGCCATCAGTGAGAAAAAATTGCAACGGCAGAATGAGGCGGTGAACAACAACTGTTGCTAACTTTGCGGTATGGTTTGGCGAAGCCAATTCACTCGTAATTTAATGAAATTCATAGCAACGACCACTACCAAAAACAACAAAAACTCTTGTGCACAAAAGCACTTATTACACATTGAGCGAATAGTTCTCAGAACATTTCGTCTGCTGTTGCCATAGCGGCGCTGACGCTATTGCACCGATATTTTAGCTGCGGATAAAATGCATTAATAGCTCCATGAATGCTTGTGAACAGTTTGCGGAAAGAAAAAAAATCACACGAGACCCAACGCACCATTTCGGCTGATGGCAATTCGGGAATCATTATGAAGTTAAATTAAGATATCCATTAAAAATTGTAGTTGGAATTTTCAGGTAGGAGAGAGCAGTGTGTTTGAACCTTAATTCAGCCATGGTTTCTTGGTGAGGTATGACTGAAATTCGGTGATAATGTGAACCGGTGATCAACGTCAATGAAATATGAAGTTTCATTGCCACTATAAATATCTATTGCTAAGCTTGTTAAATACAGGAAATTTTAATACATCTTTATTTCGCTGAAATCAATATTCAAGTGATATTCTCATATCTCAAATATATTTATACTCAACAGTCTTCTCATTTATTTTTGAAAAATGCAATTAACAAGTTAAAAGCATTCACTACTGTTCTAGACATCGCCTTTAACTGCACACTAAAAAATGTTCGGATGTCACTAGATTATTTTTTAAAGCGCCTTCAACAAACAATTGATGAGTTTCAACATTACTCCGTATAGAATCAGCATTCCCCAATAAAGAAAGATACAACAATTAAATAGATAAATTTTTTCGAATTTAAAGCTAATTGCTTTTAAAAGTAAAAATCCAACTGATAATCAACTGAAGCTGTCGAGCATCAAATATTAAATTTTGAATCCTGCATTTTCCGAATCAGTTATTGTGATAAACTGCTGCTTTGTTTACTGGGCAAAACTGACCTGCATCATACATATATGCTGACACATTTTGCTACCAACACATACATATGTATGCAGTGGCAATCAGATTCATGTGTTTGTAGGCGGATGACGGCCCAAACGGATGGATATTGCAGCGCCTCAATAAAAGTGAGGAGCTGAAGGCGATTAAAAGGCGAAAATAGATGCGGAAGAGAGTTGCAACAAAAACATACGGCAACCTAACAGCCTGCTGGCTTGGCCCATTGCATGCTGCACCAGCAGCGGCCGCCACTGCCACCAATCCCCGTACACCTGCACGGTACGAGTACGGACTGAGGATTTCATTGAACATTTTCAACATTGAAAAGGTGTGTGCCGCATTCTGTTCGCGTGTTCAATTGCTGTTTTGTGCGATTTTATGCTTTCACCGCAAATGCAAATAAACTAGCCAGAGCGCTACGTTCATTTGTGAAGAAGTATTTTTGTATAAGTGTGCATAGGAGAGCACACACGCCGAATGTATATATAGTTTTATATGTATATATTTGTGGAATTCGCAAAAAATGTGGTGCTTGCACGCGCACAGCCACGGAAAGGCTAACTCGTCATTGAATTAAAAAGGATTCGGGAATTATTTTTCTCTCTTGCGCGATTTTTGTGTTTTTGTGACCAACGCACAGTTGTTATAAACCAACAACCATGCATTTAAATGGTAATGTCAGTTAGTATTTTCGAGTAATATGGAGAGTTCACACATTCTAGCTTTAATGAAGTTCTATCTTTATCTATAACACTTTTAAAACGGAAATTTTTGTTGAAATATTGGCAGTCGAAGAAGTCTCTTCGTATTTCTAGTCAAACTTCAATTAATATTTTTTTTTTTTTTTAACTAATAAATAAACACATATGTACCGTATTCGTCGACCATTTTTTGCCATTTTACCGACAGAGACATTATTCCATCAATGCTAATCCAAATTTCGCCATTTGAAGAGCGAATTATGATTGCTACACGAACTGATACAGCAGTCTCCGCAAACTTCACAAATTTCACTGGTGGCCTGCGTGCCATTTTTCAACAGCTGTAACTTTTTTCCAACTTCCCCGAATTTTTTATTATTTTTTTTTTTGTTTGTTAAATGAAGCTTAAAAATTATACCACGGGAGATATACAACTGCAACGACATCTACTGACAAAATACGAAAAGAATTTTTCGACTACTTAAAAAAATTTGGAGAAATTCAGTAAGAAGTTGGAATAACATACGTTCCTTCAGTTTTTGACAAAAACGCTTCAACATCCAAAATTCTTGTTTCTAGAAAAAAAAAAAAAATTAAAATGATAATTAAAACTTGGCTTTTCCTCTACCCCAAACAGAAATGAAATTTTTTTACCCTATGTCTTCCCGCTTCTAACATACTGTTAACTGGCCTGAGCGCGGTTTCAATTGCCTTCATATTTACATTCGGCCTACGGATATTCTATAAGGGGTTTGCTAACCATTTTAACTGAGCTACGTAGTTAGTATTCCCTCACATATATTTTGTTTATTTGTTTATAGCTGGTCGATACTTCGTTAGCTTAGTGAGCAGTGAGCTTTTACTTCGCTCTTCTCGAGTTTTTTCCGTTTTCGACGGCTCGCCGGCATGTATGTAAATCCGTTTAGACTTGTTGGTCCCATTGTTCATCGCTGGGTTCATAGCATACGTTAGAGATAAATGCACATAGTTGCAATGGCACTTTAATAAAAGTGAAATGTTAGATTTTGCCAGCAACCGCGTCCAGTTGATTTTTGGAATTTAAAATTGAATTAAAAACCTTGGAAGGAATTCTGTTTTGCGGAATGCCCACCAACGATGAAAGAATTTATTATTTACCTCTTAGAAATTTTCATATTTGCATTTTTATACCCTGCACAATGTATTGGGTAGTCGAAAAAGTTATTTTGTATTTTGTCAATAGATGTCGTTGCAGACGTACATAATATCTCCAGTTCTACCAATCACATTTTGTCATACAATTTAGTGTTGGAAAGATGGGATTTTAAGCTTCGTTTCTCGCAAAACAAAAAAAAATCAGTTAAAAAAAGCTACAGCTTTTCAAAAATTCGTAAAAGTAATGAAGAAATTTGCTATATTTTGAAATTTTTGTATAAGAAGAAGAATGCCACTAAAATTTTTGAAGTTTACCGAGACGACGCTATATCAGTAGGTGTAGCACAACAATGATTCACTAGCTTCCTTTTCGGAAATTTCGATTTACACTGATGGAACAAGGTTTGTAGCGAAAAAATGGCAAAAACTGTTCGTCCAAAATGGTAATTAGAAATACGAAAAGAAATTTGCGACTACCCAATATATTAAGTTTGGCACGTTGTTTGGAAAACCTATCTGAGACCCTATAAAATGCATACCTAAATGGTAAGCGTGACTAGCTGAATCAACTTAGATATGTATTTCTATCTGTATTAAGGGGTTAAGGGTAGTCCGAATTTTCAAAAAATAATTTTTTTTGTACATTTTCGTGAAGTGTAATATCTTAAAAATATTCTCTGAGAATTTCACGTTGATCCGATAATTATCTTTTGAGTTATTCGACAAATAACAAAGAGAGCTCGGACGCTTCAAAGCGCTAATGTGAAACTTTAAACGCGTTATTCTCAAAACTATGTTCTTTGAACTGGTGACAACTGTAGCTCCAAAATCGCTCAGTAGATTTATTAATAAAACAATTTTTTTTTTTTTTTGTCCGATTGATTTTAGATTAATATCCATGGACTTATGATTGTCACCGCAAGTACCTTTTTTTGGAACAGGGTCAACACAAACAACTATAACTTTGGAAATTAATTATTATTATTATTATTATTATTATTATAATTTTTTTTTTTTTTTTTGAAATTTTCATGACTTCAAGTTAGCATATTCTATAATAATGTCATATTACTACTTTTGCAAAATTACACGTTATAATAACAAAAAAAAATACCGAAAATTTTCATTTTTTTCGTGCCTCTGACTACCCCTAACCCCTTAACTGAACAATTATAACCTAAGGTAATAATGTAATCTCCAAAGAAATTATACCGATCGGGTCACTATTGCATACAAACTGAACTATCGAAATTAAGTTCTCGTAGTAATATTTTGTACTTGTAAACGGTATTAAATCTTCGGCTCAACCGACGTTCTTTGTTTATTATAAATTTGTTAGGCATTTCACCAGTGAATAAAAAAAACTGCGAAATATTTGAAATATTTTTAATACAAAATCATTTATTGTTTTATTTTCGAAAATATTTTCGTTAAAGCATTTACTATATGTACTAGCCGTGCCATATGCAAATACGAATTGCTCGTGAGTTGAGTATCTAAGCACATATTCATGTCTTAATTGGATATCTTGTTGTTGGTGTAGCTCAGTTGTGGTTTGGCAGCTCTGCAGCATGCCAACACTACCGTGATATTGTTGTAATTCTATTAATTTGATAGGTTCTGCCACCGACAGTGACATGAATATGCAGTTATATTGACGAAGAGTTGCAGTAACGTCACAGTTGGGGGAAAACCGCTGGAATTAAGGAGTAACAACACACTCGGTGATTGTCTGCTAGTCCACAAGCCAGCTAAATGCGCTGTTGCATATCTACATTGCGTGCACATGTCAGGCATGCTTTTGGTAAAGCCGACATAGCAAGTGAGCACACACATACACACACCCTCTTAGATATGTAGATTTGAACCAATTCACTTACGCAGTTAGTTGCGCTTCCCGGTCTATTAATTCGGCTGTTGCTAAGTTGTTGGTGGTAAAGCATACATTATTTAAACAGTATTCTGGCGTAATTGCCGCCAATTCAATTAATAAATACAGTTCATAAATATACATAAATGTATGTGTGTAGATAAAACTATAATTTTACACAGAGACAAGTTCTTAAAATATAAGTAAGTAATTCTCTAATTTCCGAGTATTGACATCGGAAACGCGGTGAGGACCGAAATGAGCGAAAGCGTGCTTCCAACTAATCGACTGCAAGGTTGAATTAAATTTTTTCATTTTATAACATGTTGAATCGGCCTTAGATAAGCGAATCATACCCCTGAGGACACAAAAGAGCTCACATCGGAAAGACATCACTACTCATTTTTCACACTACACGAATTATTTTCTGCCAAATTCAATCGTCTCTAACAAAAAGCATTACTCACATGGGGAGGCTATAAGGGGTCGTTTCGCAATCTTAAATGAACCTCTCGAGTCAGGAAAGGAAGTTTGACCATATATCAACTAAATTACATAAAAAAAAAATAAAGTATTATGAATTTCAAAAATTAGTAGCTGAAAAAGTGGGCGGTCTCAAAAAATTTAGGCGTGACCACACCCACGATTATTATTTTTCAAAAATAGTAAATATTTGAAAACTGTCTACTTTAGATATGAACATAATAAATCAGTCCAGTAGAACCTGGAAAATCGTGGCTAAACTTTTATAAAAAACAGTTCGAGCAAAACGCGCTTAGAGATGCTGGGTCAACAAAATACCTATATCTCCGGAAATAATTTTAGTTTTCAAAAATTTTTTGACGACACATTTTTGATATTTAGACTCTGCAAAAAAAGACTTAATTCTATACAATAATAGCCCCTTAGTAAGCCTATAGAGGAAGCAGTTACCAACAGAATACTTTCTTTTAAGATGAATTCTACTAAGCATAATAAAATAAATATACAAACTTTTTTATTTTCTTTTAAAATTATGAAACTTTATTCATTTTCAAATTTGGATACTTCATAAAAAAATCGTCTTTGGAAAACACCGCCTGATTTACATCATGCAGTGGAGACGAACTTAACCACGCGTCGCGTATCGAATTTAGCTTCAGTTGGGCAGCAGAAATTTATTCATTAGATGAAAAGTAGTAAAAGGAAGAAAAGGTATTCCAAACGATCAGCAATAAGAGTCGCCACCTTCGAATATCACTCTCTACCACTACTTAATAACACATTTTAATATATCTAAATCTGTCTCTTTGTTCGAATAATATACTTTATACTTCACTATTCATATAATTAGCAAGTTCATTGCTCTTTTACACAAATGTAGGGAGACATGCACCCATCCTTATATATGCAATTTTTCGTAGTCATGAAGAGAAGATGCTTTGATAACTATCAGCCTATTTTACCCACACAAACATTTTGTTACTCAGCTAAAGTGTACACAAATGCATGGCAGAGAAGCCTTGTCGACGTTCAAAATATTTGCGGCTTGCGCTTTGAGTGGATGCACGCTGCATTGATTCCCCCTTCGTAGGCCTAGCACTGCCGGCGAGATTTAGCGATACTGCTGCAGATAATGCCACGTTCGGTAGTCGTTGGTAGCAGTGGAGCAACTCTTGTACAGGCAAAGAACTTTTTACGCTATCAACATACATCACTTATCGCTTTGACTAGGGCACTTTGTGAATGTGCCGCCAACGCTTTTGCGCTTGTAAGCCCCGATGTCAGCACTTGATCGCATCACGTTTTCAAACGCTTTGACACTTTTTATGTAGCAGTTTTAGACAGATTGATTTTTTTTTTTTTTTTCGTTCACGTTATTTTCATAAGAAACTTTTGCTTGAAGCCGCTGTAGTTCCGCAATAGACTCAGCTGATTAGATTGAATTGGAATAGTTGCTTCTTTGAATTGTTAATCGTTTCTAGTTGGAGATCGTTGATAAAAAGCTGTTCGCAAGTAAGCGGAATCGTAGCCACTGAAGCTCAATAGCATATGAAAGGGAACCCTATTCGTACGAAAAATTTATATATATTTTTTTTTTTTTCTTTTTCGAGCTCACGGTTTACGTATATTGTCCATTTATTACAAAAAAAAAAGGACGAATAAATGTAAATTGTATTTGTTTGGAACTTAACATATAAGACATATTTCATCTCGTTGTAAATGGACCATTTCGATAGTCTTTGAAAACTAAAAAAAAATAGGTGGCCTAAAGTCATTGTAAAGGGAAGAAAATGTAACAAGAGTAAAAGGAAAAAGGATCTGAGGTCGAAAAGTAGAACGCGAAGGAGATGGCTGGTAAAGGCAAGATTACGCCAAATTTCATACAACATAAATAAATATGTGTCAAAAATGAAAATCACGAACTCAAACAATGGTTATATAAAGCGTTCACATAAATTTTAAAGTTAAATAGAAAATTTTAAGACAAAATTTTCATACGACTTTTCCATCTCCATAGAACTTACAGATTTTCCAAAGTCGAGATAAGCCAATTTTAACCGCTAAAAACTACGAAATTTCTAAAAAGAAAAAACATATACTTCGTTTTAAAAACTGCCAATAAAAATTTGAAGAAGCCCACATTAAAGCTAAGCTGAAAATAAGCTTTACAACATTTAACTAACAGCAATATAACAGCGACTGTTAAAAATATAAGAGTAAGCTGCAAAGTAAAGTAAACAGTTCGGCAGAGTACGCCCACTCTGAAACGTTCGTTAAACTTCAAGGCAAATATTTTGTAGTAAACAGCGCAGGGCAGGGGATTACCTCACTGCAAACAGAGAGCAAAAGCCAGCGACCTGGTTAAGAGTTTTCAGTTGATGAAGGTCGCATATTCAACAGTGCGATAAAGACGCCGCACAAAAGCAATAATCAAGCAATTTAAATGGTAATTTTTTCAAATTATGTACTTAGTAAAAACATATATATAACTTTCTATTTTAATTAATAATTCATATCTTATATAAGCACTAAAATATAATCGAAATCATTATTTTTCTTTGCATTTAAATATTATTATTTGAGAGCAGCTGCAAGTGCGCTCGTTTACTCGCACAAACGAATGCCGCTCGCGCTCTCAAATGCTCATTCAGCGCTCCCGCTGCAGTCCCATTCGGTTGTTTCGTTACTCGCTGTTTTCAAACACGCTCATTTGTGGTGAACGCAAGCACTCTACCTTTGTTACGAATGCGGAATTGTTCAGTTAGTTCATAGATTTTGGTCGCCGACATAGCTTGTGGGAGCGCCTGAATATATGCCTCCCATTAAATGTTAGCTCACAAAATGCGTGACAAGTTCACGGGTTAAAACTATTTTCGCACTAACTTAGCAGTCAGTTGTTACTGTTTGTAATGCATTTGAGGTAGCATTGATATTCATATGAATGACAGAGGGGAGTTAGAAGCACGACAAAATGGAAATACAATGCGAAGGAAACCGCTCAAACCGCGATAACTAAATTGTAATGATAAACGGCTAATTTTTTAGCGAATTAGCATTCGTAGAACTGTTTGGTGTGCATGTTTTGGAAACTAAAAAAGGACTGTGCACAAATTTTCAATGTAACTGCCGAATTGTATTAAAACCGTAAAATCTTGACCCCTAAGATCTGAATGCGACGCAACTCAAGGCTTAATGAAGCTGTAGGTATTGTTAATAACAGCAAGTCTTGCGGGCTCTAGTGAGCGGAGCAGATATGGTTATGAAACCACCGCCTTAATATTGATGTAATCGTATCGGTGACTTTCATGGTAATATAATGCCACCAAGACTACACAATTCTACCTAATAATTGATCATACGCATTTAAGCTACAAGTTATGCTGTGAAGCATGTCCTAAGGGATCTAAAAAGCATCTGTTATTTTTGAATGCTAGTATTAGACTTCTCATTCACCAAATCTTGCACTCCCCGCAAAATATTAGCTATACGTAATATTAATAGTAACTGAATATATTACTGAAATATTAATAATTACAATAGCTTAGTTTTGCTAAAACCCAATATTTAACGTATTTCAATTACATATGTATATCTCTATATAAACCTTTCAGAATACTTCAAACATTTTACATATTATTTATGATAAATTAATATTAAAAAGTCAACGGAACAAATTATTTTATTCTAAAAAGTGTGTTTTATTGATCGTGATTGATTCGTTGTGGACATTGCGTAATCTGAGCGCATTAATTTCGCCATCAAAATCAAAGACGACAGAGAATATATGTACGTATATACGTATAACTATGAAGTAAGTTTCAAATATTAATTTGGTAGCTAACAGTACCTGAAAAATCTCAGAATTTCGACAACGAATGTTTGTAACGTATATATATATACATTAATCTACCTTTTCAATGTTTGATGAGTTTTAAATATAGAAATATACTCTTTTATCGATTTTTATTAGGCATAATTTTCACACTTCAAAAAGGTAAAACAATATTTCCACATTTTCAAATGAATGATGTTATAAATAGTTCGAAATTCATTTGTATTTTCAGATTTTAGCCAAGTTTAAAGAAAAATATATATCTACGCTGCCTTTACCTTTATTACTTTTAGCTTTGCTTAGCAAACCTTTCAATTTATAGGTAGCGTAACCTAAACCTAAGTCGCAAGACAAGCACTGACCGCCATTCACAATGGAACAATCAAAACCTTCACCGACTCCCTTCCAGTCAATGGAGTACTCGAAATCAAATCAGCACCCCCGCTATAACAACAATAACTAATATTGAACTCACTGACTCTGTGTTGAGCACTATTCAAGGAAATACTCCCTCTCCCTCTCATTATACACTGAACGGGGTACATCAAGTTGGCCACAACGATCGTAAAACCCAGCAGGAACTTCAAAAATCCCAGAAAGTTAATACAGAAATGATCAGCGTGACCAGCTGGGTTTATTTTGTTCTGTCCCTTTATCATCCGTCGGCTTTATAGATATGAACTAACCTTTCAGTTTTTGCGATATCGTTCTGAAAACTTACATACATCCTTTTATTCCCAAGAAACCGCTCATTTGTTTAAACCACCGATATCTGATACATATATATCACTATATATATATACTTTTTATATTTTCAAGCCCAAATTATCCAAAAAGATTTTTCGATATTCAAATCATTTTCGGATATATATAGGAATTTTGCTTATATGATACAAAAATTGTTTTTTTAGACTGAAACTGGTGCATCCTCGGTTCATATTCGTTTTTAAAACTGGCAAAATTTGATTGCGACGTAAAGCTACTACACGAAAAGACTATTATCGTCATTTGATGCGGATGTACCATTACAATAAACATACACTGGATTGTTTAAAATTCATTCTAATTTATTTTCAGCAGCAAAATTTTTTATTTGAATATAATATATGCTATATATTTTTTCTGTGAAACATAAATCAGTAAGTTCTAGTTATATTGAAAGAAGCTGCATTCATGACACTTCACATACAAATAAAAATCTGCGCATTAGAAACTTTAACTGACCGTCCTTTTAACATCATGCTGTGTTTGAAAATAAATCGAATTTCGTAAATGTTTATCTAACTGTACATAGCGCAGTGTTAACCCACACACTCGCACAAACTGTGAACGAACTTCATAAGAACTTATTCTGACTTTTCTTACTTCATACTCAGCTCTACAATTTTCACATCAAAATTTTCATACTCCATAACCACGCACCCACACATACTTAACGCTCACACGAAATTCTCTAATAAACAGATTATAAAAATCTGTTGAATTTTCTAGTTCATTGCCATGGCGTACATATCTGTTGTCTCCCCAAAACCTGCCAACGCCATTCCAACAGTTTGCACTCGATGGCAGGGGCAGGAAATCTTATATTTCAAAGCGCTCTTGGTAAATATTGTATTTGCCAAAAAGTCGCTGCCAGCATATTTAAACTGAATTTAATGATACGCAAAAAGTACTGCTGATACGCATATTTTAAGCTGCCAACTTTTGTTCTTGCCACATAAGCAGCGAAAACTTTGAAAAAGTTAAAAGCCATTGGGAAATATGTGGCGACCCTTGTGCGAGTGTCTGCTCAAGCGGTGATTTCCAGCGCTGACAAAACGCTGCCACTACGTTGGATTAGCACCGCACTAGTGCATGCGTGTAGGCAGCGGGTATGCCTGGCAACGCGTTACTTTTCATTAATATTAGATTAAAGGCACACATAGAGATATCGGAAGTTTAGAAAAATATTTATTTACCTATAAAATACAGGCAGGAGCACACATACACATGTATACTGGTGCTGCTGTAGCACACTTGAAGCACATGAGCGCTGAGTTGCGTGGGCGTATACGTAATCCATGCAAAAGGCAACATTGTCGAGTAACCAACTGTATGCCGACATGTAAACAACTCACACCTCTTTCGGGCTCCGCAGTGCTTTAAAGTAGATGTCTGGCTATACAAGATTAAAAAAGATTATAATAGTTTGCTTCAGCCAACAATTTTCCCCCAACATAATTTAACAAAATAAATACGTGTAGCGTATGTGTTAGTTACTTTAAAGTCAGAATTAGGACGCGAACTGGTGCATGTTCGGTTCATTCATATTTAAAACTGACAAAATTTGATTGCGACGTCTTCAAAACTCCTAAATACTTAATTAAGCTAAGATCATTTTTCATTAGCTAAGATCGTGTGTATCACATCATCCTCTAATAGCTTAAACAAAAGATTTTCATCCAACTCGGGAACAACAGGAATACAACATTATGGTAATATTTATTCAGAAGTTGCATCACAGATGCTTGTACGTCCACCAGCTTGCTTTGTAAGCAATGTGAGGAAACTTACAGCTAAATTTCATTGCTTGTGGCAATATCCGAACAGAATATGAAATATGCTCAATGAAAAAACCGTGACGTTGTGTGAATTGTATCGATGTTTCCACGGAACTTTTTGGCGAAAATATCCATTTCACAGTTATTAAATTTCGTAAATTGAAGAGAAATTCACCTTGGTCTAAACTTTAGTATATTTTGCAGTAAGTTGATATATGCATTCAGCTAATTATCCAATGCACAGCAGCATTTTAAAAAATGTTGAATGAATATTAAGATCAAGATCCAAGCTGGCTCTTCGCTCGAAACATGCCTCAGTTATTTGAGATTTAGCACACCACAGAGATTAGCCGAACAAGTTTCTTCGTCCGAAGTTTTTTTCTAAATTTCAATTAAGCCACTTTGATGTAGTTGCCTTTAAACCAATTAATTTAACTAGGTGAACTTAGCTTATATTAGCAATAATTGCTACATACTATATAACAAATAAATACACAGACACAATTTCCATTAATTATAGCCATGTTAACAACGCATAATTCAGGAAATATCACTTGAAGTTATATAAGTATATTAAATTCTTATGAAAAGGCAACCAAAAACCAAACATTTTAGTATGATAAAATTCTTGTCATTCGTTGAATAATCCACCTGTCAACATAATTGCAGCATATGTATGTCGCCATGAATGTGAGAATGTAAGCAAGCATGTTAACACACACAAATTTGCCTTAAATGCATTGAATAATATTTATTCACCACAAAATGCTTTCACATTCATTTATTTAACTTAGTATAAGCATTGGCATTAATGGAATAAGATATGTTCATATGTCGTGTATTAATAATTTTACTATATTTATATGTATTATTTACAACTCGATACATACCTCGGTATATATACAATTACATAGGCAACTGGGCGTGAGTTTTGTAAACGTTTCTGATTGCAGTCATTCACCACTATTAAATGAAATAAAGCTCTGTTTGTTTAGTGCATATGAATTTAAATATATTTTGTATAAAGGGTGTACTTTAAGAGCTGAAAAATCTTCTAGACGAATAGCTATACACTAAAGTGTTGATGTGGAGTCATCACGGATATGCATGTGTAGTATGCTTATTATGCAGTAAAAACGTTTAATGTGTTTATGAAATGCTCAAAAATTATTTTCTTCAACAAATTAATCTTTAAAAGTCACGGGCGCAGCGGTCCTATGGCACAATAGCTGCTCAAACACTAAATGCTAAAATAATTACGAACTAATAGAGCTAAAATACTGACAAAATTTTTTATGAATTAAAAAAAACACATTCATACATCTAAGAAAATACCCTATTAACATGTACGTACGTATATAGGTTGAGCGCATAACCTGACATAAAGTTATGTTTGCGTATTTTCGAAAACAAATTAAAATTTTGCTGTCACTGAACAAAGCATATCATATAATATGAATATAAGTAAAATATGCACTTTTAAACTTTTATCACTTTTTATAAACAACACAGCGGTTGTGATATTACAGTAGAGGCTAGATATTGGTAAAATGTATTGATTATGCAATATTTAATAATAGCGGTAAATTTTTAATGCGACATTTGAAATACTTTTATGCTTTGCCTATCCATTTTCACTAAACGCGCACATTTTCTGCGAAGCCAGAATTATTTTCATACTTGTAAAATATTTTAGGCGTGTGTGAGAACACTTCAAGTTACTTGTGACTACCTTTGATTATTTAAAGATATTTGCTAAAACTTTCAAATAACTTAATTAAGAGCAAATTACTTATTGTTGAGCAAGTCGAAAGTTCGAAGGATAATTACTATATAAATTGTCCGGCATTCACATTTATATATAATATATATATTAGTATTGGTATATATACTGGTATTGTACGCGTGTGTGTGTGTTTTTTCATGCAGATTTATTAGCTTTCAGCTTTGTTGTTGTTGTTGTTGTTATGAAGAAAAAATCTATACATTTATATTATTATTGCAAATTATTGAGATTTTCAAATTAATAGCAAACAAATTATTGTTATGCAACACAATGCAGAGATTGACAATGAATTTATAATAAACACAATATATATGTATGAATGCATAAATTCTGCTTCTGCTTATATATTGTTTAACATAAAGGTTTGTCAATTTTGGCAACTGGCGCCTGACTACAATATGTATATGTTTATGTCGCGTATACGCAATGGCACAGCAAATTAAAATTGAAATTCGAAAAGTTTTCAATTGCCACAAAAAAAATTTCAGAGATATTTTTTGTTAAAAAATATGTATATATTTATATTTGGTTTATTTTATTTACCTAATAAGTTCTAGTTTTTCATGACTGTTTTGCGTGGCGGTACCTAGCAAGCAAATATTCTTGACTACACAAGCACATTCTCAATAAAAATAAATGTGTATAAGTTTAACAGCACATGAACTAAAAACATATTTTGGATATCAATAGTCAATTCTAGTTCGGTGTAGTTACATCAACTTTTTTATAGACTTATATTAGTGCCCTATAGAGGAAATTATGGAACCTAGCTTGTGTTTTATGGTATTATCTGCATATCCTCAGATGCGCTCTATTAAAATCCACGAAATATAAAAGAAAAGTTCATTTAATAAACAATGGAAATTAGACTGACTTTTGGCCTTAATGCTAGCAATAATTCTGTCACCATTTGTGAAATATTTCAAGCTCCATTTCACCTATGCACTGACATAGCAAATATGGCATATAGGAATCTACAGTTACTTCAACAAATATGAATACGCCTTCATGTGTTTCTATAAATCCATACATACATATACATATCTTCACTGCACTCAGCGCCCAATGGTAGTAATGTGGCACTTTCTTCGCCGTCTATCCGCACTATGGCCGCCTTTAATATTAATGACGTGATTAATCATGCCACGGCTGGTGTGTGAATGTCATTTACTTGCACAGGCATGCTAAAATGCGAATATGTATGTATATGCTTATGTATGTGTCTATGTAAAAATATTGAAGTAGCAGTTTTGGCCCTCGTGAATATACATGTATATATATGCACCTCAATTGCGCGCATATGTTGTTGATATTCAACTGAATTAGTCGCTTACCAATAATTATATGTACAAACATACGAGTTGTGACACACACTGTGACACACATACGTCCTTATCAGCGAATTAAAACGTAACGGTATATGAATCAAATACAGGTAATAACGGCAGTACTTATAATACATATAGCTCATCATAATAATGCATATATGTATCATATAAATGTAAGTGTGTATGTAATTGTTGAGTAAGTGTGAGGTGCAAAATACTTCTTAGCAGACATGTTTCATGTGAAGTGTTAAGTAAGTAAGGAACAGGAAAAATAAAGGTATACATACATATATACAATGCGAAGACGGTGTTAAATAAGTAGTTATTGAGAAACTAATAAGCCACTTAATAATGTATTCAACTGAATAGGCTTGTCTGTTTATATATAATATTTAAACACACATTTCGACTTGGACGTCCAGGTAGCCATCATATACATATTATATAAAAGTATATTAAAGGCATTAAATTTAAGTCTTGTTCCAGATGCTTACATTTCTGTTTATAAAACTGGTAGAGTAAAGCCGTCAACTTGATCAGCATTGCAAGAAAAGGTACCTAAGCGCCGTTATCAGTAGAACGATATGGAATATAATCAGTAGTATGAATGAAAATTTTTAGTCATGGACAGTCGGACAGAAAAACAGATGAGTACTGTATACACAGCAAGTACCAGGAACTCATTTCGTCTTTAGATTCTTAATTAACTTTATATCTAACTAGTTTAGTTTTTAAGGGTTACAAATAATCGTTAAACGAGAAAAACTCTGTAGCAACGTGTTTTACACTCTGCGCAAAAATTATATCTAAAAACGCATAGACAGAGTGAGAGAAATTCCACCAGTCATTTATTTGCCGGTCTTTGATTTAATTTACAGCCATACAGTTGCAAATATACTTTCAAAAATACCGTTAAATTAAACACCTGTAGTTTTCAAAGTGAAATATGTTTACCTATCAGGCATAACATTAATTCACCAGAGCACTATGCTAAGTTTCGTTGACTGTTATGCACACATTTTGAAGTTTTCTAATCTGCTCTAGCTTTATGCATCTTGCACATACATTCCGCTGCATAACCGCTACAATCTAAGGTGCATATACATATAAGCACCAACAAAGTAAGCCCGCAATTCATATGAATTTGAATTTTTACAAGTTGGTGGTGTTGTTGCTACCTTTATTTTTGCGCAGGTACAGTGTGTACATTTGTTTTGTCACACATATTTACCATTATAGTTAGCTTCACTTACATCCACAGCCAAACACCGTTATGGTGCGCTGTACAAGGTCCACAGCACGAGCGGTTGCATTGTTTTGCAGCGTCTCCGAAACTTTGCGACGCGTATATCACTCTTATCTTGTGCGAAATTTCGTGTGGAGCAACAAAAATGAGCCAAACTACGAATCCTGCTAATGCCGCCATCGTAGAGCAAGAACAATGCAATCCGCCGAGTGGTAGCTAGCGCACAAAAGCTGTTGGAGCTGTTGCAAGCAGCTGGAAAATTGTAGCACTACTGTGTTGTGACAAATAAATTTGTGGTGTTTTATTGCCCGGAAACAGCTTTAGATAGACTCGAACACAAATTCACTGTAGTCGTGAGCTGGTTTACATTTTCTCGGCACTGCTCGCTGGCTGAATGTGAAGTATTTAAAAAAATTTGTAAAAATTGTGAAATATTTTCTTGAATAGATGAAACTTTTATGACATTCTTTAGAGATATAGTTGTCTAAACTATATTTTTCATTGGCAATAATATCTGATGACTAACGAATATCCGCTAATTCTTTTCAGATACCTAAATTTAAATTCTAATAAAATGACTCAAATGGTCATCTGGTCTTGAACTTCGCGGATATTTCTCTCGAAACCATTTTTTACAATGAAAGTTGCTAATCATTTCACTACTTTTCGAATATATAATTGTACTCAAAGGGATGCTCTAACCGACAGGCTTATAGCCTTTTCGCACAGCCAAATTAATTTAGTACATTAAGATTATAATTGAGAAACCAGTTTTTGCCTTTAGCACAGGTGCCTACTCGATTAACGATAAGATCGTCATTTTGTATTTTTTATGATTCATCAGCTGATAGCAACTTTATCGATGCACACAACCAGTTTACAGCCTGGACGACAACCAACTAAGTTAAGCACAGACAAACCGTGCGGACACTCGATTGACTCGATTTCACTTCACTTAAGAGTTAATGTAATAAATAAGATTTTTATTCTGTATGATAAATCGATCCAAATTAGCCCTTCAACCGAGCATAGGTTAGTTAATTGATCAATTAGCTCCTGTGCAAGAAGGCAATACTGTTTTTTGACAAACTTATATCGTTTTCTATCCACCGTTCTTTTTCTTTAGTTTTGAGAATAATATAGTACTGTTATATGGGCTGAAAAACTTTTTGGCTTTTCATTTTGTCAAAGCTTTTATGTCGACATTTAATCCATCCTCTATGGAACAATATTCGATTTAGTTCTTACTTGATTTCAACTGAATAAATCTAACATCAACCGTTTAGCTTAGACTTGACTTAGATTTATATCGATATATTCAAAACTTTATGAAAAATAAGACATGATCTATTTCGATGTAACCTACTTTTTTAAAGCAAAAATACAGAAACTTCAAATTTATTGGCATTTAGTTTTTGAAGGTTGTCCGTTTCGAATGTTGGCCGCGGCAATGTCTCCGATAGTTCATCCGTTAAGTCTAATTTTCGATGACTCATTGAGCTTTTCGAACGATATTGAAACAGAAATGAACCGCATCGCTGATTACGATTTAGCTCGCAAACGTCGGATCTCCTTGGATCTTTTCAAAAGCCGATAGAGCAGAGCGATTTCGTCTGAGAAGATCAATCTGCTTCAGTTCTTGCTCAAACTGTATTTTGTATGCTTTCAATTTTAGATCTCGAAAGAAAATCTCGAAACTTACTTTTTAAAGAATGTGAATTTTCGTAATAAAATTGAACGATTTGTAAACGTTGTTCAGTCGTAAGTTTTTCCATAATGGAATGCTAAACAATACTGAAGAAAAATGACATGACATCTTAACACAGCTCATGCGTGATCTATCAAAAAACCCTATTGCAAAAGGTACCTCTACTTACAAAGAAAATGAATGATATGGCCTACAGTCCTCCTCTTCTTTTAACCCTTCACACCCTACGTCAAAACAAGTACTGACTTATTGGGCCTGTTTTGTCAAAGCCCAGCGCATGAACGCACAAACACATTTTCCATGTCAATCATGCGCTTTTAATTAAAATGCGCAGCAAATTAGTTACTTATCCATTATATGTGTAGTGCATGTAATTATATTCGAATGTACTTGTCGTTCATGCACCTGAGTTTGCCAGCCGCGTTGTGTCCGCACAGCGGGTTCATGCTGCTAATGCCCAAATCTATTTACTCTCATGCGCTCTATTTAACACTAATGCCCACAAATAGATAAATCGATGCGGATCAGCATTTCGAAATTATTATGCAAAATAGGAGTTATATCCAACGTTGGAATGACATAATTGGTAGGGTATTCTCTACTTAGATCTTGTTAGTTATTCAAAGGTTCAATTAACAAACTTCGCGCTAATTGTGTGTAATTATGCAATACTCAAAGCGCTCAGTTGAATTCAATTGATTACGCTACACATATTCCGCTTAAGCCACATAGTTATGTATGCACCGTAAGC
The DNA here is from genome assembly GCF_001853355.1 of Bactrocera latifrons. NCBI lineage: Eukaryota > Metazoa > Arthropoda > Insecta > Diptera > Tephritidae > Bactrocera > Bactrocera latifrons. The sequence goes on from NW_017535174.1 coordinate 208,568, forward strand.
CGTTAGTTTCGAAAAAAGATGCCACCGCATTGTACTGTGTACGTATGTACTTATATATAGCATTTCAGGTGTGTGGAATTATCGTCTCATGCAAATCACTTTTGCCAATGCATTGCATAATTATTTGATTTTAAATTATTTCGGAAATAGTAGTCATTAGCGAATTCCTTGCAAAATTATTTGAACACACAATGTTGGATATATTATAGTCTAATGCCGAAAATGTATAAAATCGGTTCACGAATTACCATATACATATATAGCAACATACGAGATGTATTCAAAATACAACGGGAATTATCATTTAAAAGAATATTCTTATTCATTGGCGCACTTTAAATCATTAAAAGAATCAAAATTGACACATTCGATAATAAGCACTTATGGCAGCGCTACGTCCAATCTTAGAACGCTCGATTTTTGGAATGGCCTTTAGCTCATGCAGCGATTTCCCTCTGACTTTTAGGACGACAACCTTTTATTTTTCAAAATGGGAAAATACGTATCTGACGGCAACCAAGTATAATGTTTTAACAAACCAATACAAAAATCGCATAGTCCATAAAAACTAAATCCATAAATACTAAAACCGGTTTTCAGCCACCGATTTTTACGACGAAGTTAATCGGTTGTAAAGGAGATATGTGAGATAGCATAGTTGTCCGATCAGATCGATCAAAAGAATAACAGAATGCACATACGTAGTAAATTTCATTCGGATACCTCATAAACCAATGAAAAATTTAACACACTTCTCTTTAAAAATCGCTTCGCTATTTCCTAAATATTGCGATTTTTTTTTGTTTTTTTTTTTTTNTTTTTTTTTTTTTTTTTTTTTTTTTTTTTTTTTTTTTTTTTTGGCTTCTTGTTAGTAAATCCGCTCTTAAGTCACGTGCAATCATAATCCATTAAAATCTAACCGATGTCCGTAAAGTGAATGAGCTAGCAGACACTCTAAAGTGTCATATAGTATACCATATAATTCACGAATATTTCGGTATGAGAAAGCTCTGTGCAAAGTGGATGCCGCGCGCGCTCACTATGAACCAAAAACAACGAGGATTTGAGGCTTCAGAGCAACGTTTCGAAATGCTCATCATCATCCGAAGTCAAATCGACTGTCGTACGAGTGAACTGTGTATGATGAGCCCGCTGCAAAGCGTTGAAAAACTCAACAGTCGGCTGAAAATTATAGCGCCTGTATTATGGGATGCGCATGGAATATTTTTTATTGACTATCTTGCAAAAGGTATGAACCCTTCCAATTCATCAGCAATTACAACATAGCATTATTAGACCGTGTGAGGACGAATATTTAATAAAAACAAAGTACTGTTTCGGCAAGGCTGTGCACGGTCGACGAAGTAGGTTTCGAATTGCTTGCTCATCCACCGTATTCACCAGATATGCCCTCAAGCGACTACTTCCTGTTCGCATATCTCAAAAGAATGCTCGCTGAAGCTGGTCCATGTTTTGAAGCAAAGAGCAAATCGTACTACAAAAACGATATCAAAAAGCTGAAAAGTTGAAGGGTCGCGTATAAAAGCGTTTGATTAATTAATGAAACCTAACAAATAGTCATGTCCATATAACAATTTTAATTAATTATAGAACTGCTAGTTGACAGACACTCAAACGGTAATATGAACAGTGTAACTAAAGTTCATGATGGCAATAAATTGTATGAGTTTTTTATTCGCATTTCAAAAAACAATGGAAACATAAAGAGAAAAAATTGTGTACAATTACTGCTGTTCAAAAAGTTGACATAAGAAATTAAATAAATTATATAATGGAATTATATATAAATTAAATAAATTATGGAACGGAATTGCAGCGAATCAGCTTCAACTATTTTATTGATCACATTTGAATTGTGAGTAAAAATACAACAATTAATTTCGAGCTCTCAATTGTACAAACTTATTGATTTATGTTTCATATTTAAGCATAAATGAGCAATGCAACCAGCCATGATGAACAACAAATTGTCTCAGAAACATATACCAACACTCCCAATGATGATCCTTCAGCATAACTACAGTGACTATTTTAAGCGTTAATTTAAAATTTACATTTAAGGACGTCAGTTCCAACGAAAAGGAATTAAAACTGCTTTATTAGCAGTAATGATGCGTACATTGAAAAATAATAGAAATAATAATATGAAATCATACGCAATCTTTTTGCTTATCTACTGCATTTTCCCTTTCTTTTTCACTTTTTTGTTTGGTAGCATTGTTTACGCCACAAAGTTAGCCCGAAGCTATTAAGTGTTTAAAGCCACTGCAACGTTATTTTATATTTAGCAGCAGCCTACTACCGCTATGCGCATAGACCGCCGCCAGCGCTGCTTTACTTATTCACAATTTCCAAACAATGGCGTATAGCGAAAGATGTGGAAGCGTAGGGAGGAATTTAATGGTGAGTAGAAGTGAAATAAAATTACCCAACTTTTCTAATCTTTGAGATTATATAAGATTCAATTGCGTAGTAGGTACCAAGAGGTTTCTAAAAAATAGTTGTCTGAAGTATTTTGTAAGGATACCTACATCTGTTTCGTTTTGTGTTTTGTATTTACACTCCGCGTGGGGATTTCAAAGTTTTTAATGATTATTATTACTTTTATTTGCATCGCTCAGAATTTTTTGGCACTTTTCTGACTAATTTTTATTGTTATTGTAATTTTTATTTTTGTGAATTGCCTTGCGGATTTGGTGGTCTGGCAAATATCTACCCCCCGACTTTAATGGATGAAGATGGATTAAGACAATGTGTGCCAAATATATACTTATTTCGGCTTTAAATAATATAAATGTTAACTTCAAAACAAACTTACGCTCTGCGTATTATTCTATTAGATATTACATATATTGACAATTAGCGTTTACCACTTTTTTCACAAATGCATTGAGTTGACTTCTTTAATAGATGATTTATTAAAATTTTATATGGCATAAACACGTGTTTATTAATAACGGTAGCATATATTTTATGTGGCAAATGGTTTCTATATACAAAATATAGAAACTATTCTTGAAGAAAGTAGTTGGCATGTACGCTGCGTATACGTAACCTCATTCGTAACTCATACTTTTTGAAGTATAAAGCGAAAAATTTTGCGGATGAGAACTTTCTATAGATATCAGCCAGCCTCTGTATATGAACAGTAATATTTACACAATACTAATTACTTTTTGAGCAATGCACACTTGAATAAAAACCGAAGTAAATATATAGCTCTACATTATCGCCACATTTATTTTAAAGCCGGCAAATAATTATGTTAATATTTAATTTACCACTTTGCTTTCTTAAAAATCTTTGATCGTAAGGTATAAACTGGTATGAAGATAATGCAAAAATTAATATCGTTTAAGCGAGGTAAACAAATTGAAGCAGAATGCAAAATGTAGAAGGAACAGGCGAATATAATACGAGGGTTGCCTTTTAGGTTTCTGTATTATAGAACAAAAACAAATATTAATCAACGTTAATCGCTCTACTGTTTTTTAAATATTCTCCACATACACTTTTGCATGCATTTGGACATTTTTACGAATACCTTTTCGTATCTGACGTATAACACCCAAATAGTGTTCCTTGTTGGAAGCTAGGCAGTCAGAAAGAATTTAGAGTACAGCACATCACGATAACCGAAGAAAACTATCAACATAACATTGATTTTTGACCTGCTTTGACGTGTTTTCTTTAGTTTTCGACTCCCCTTTAGTAAGCTTCGTGAAATCCTGATAGTCGGAACACATTGCTTCATATGCCTTAACCAGACCAAAATTATCTTTCAAATGGTGATTCCTCTGATATTCCAATGATGCTTGACTGTTAATCGTCGATTTCGTTCCTTTATTTTATTGACTCATGAGGATCATCAGTTGATGGCCGTCCTGCACGTGGTTCGTCGTTAACGCGTTCTCGAAGAAGTTGTACCAATATTGCCTTTTAAAATATTCTGAACGTTTCAGCACCAAAAAGTCGATTTCGCACACAACATTTAATGGACTTTAATTTACTTCATATTCGTACAATTTTGAATGCATGTTGGTCCCACTAATGCCTGTATGTAGTTGTCTCAATCTCATTATGGGTCACATGACAATCTTTTAAAATCAGTTTGCGCACTGCATCAATAATCTCCGGAATAACTACTGATTTTTCGATTGAATTCACCATACCATCCAAGGGCAGTTGCCTTTCGTCAAAATTTTATTTAAGTTCATTGATGCAATGTTGCTGAGTTAATCTTTAATGGCGCTCGTATGTTAAATCGTTCTGGGTATCTATATCATCAAAAATGTCAAACTTTACGATAGAATTGTGAGTGCAAAAACATTAGGGTTGCTAAAGCCCGAAATATAAAAAGCAACCTATGCAAACTACTTAGGAAGAAGCCAATAAAGACTTCGAAAAGAAGTGATACGTTACAAGGGTGCAACAGTATTCTAGGACTTCGCGGTGTTGGCTTGAAAAAATAATTCAAAACTCATAACTTAAAGGTGAACGAAATAAGAAAGTTATTCTTCATATACTTTTCAGTAAATTTTTCAATATCAATATTGTTCCAGTACAACAGCGCCCTCGCGTACTCGGGTATAAAAATGTTGAAAAGCCGGCCACAAGCACGAAATTGTTGCACAAAAAATGGACGAATATATATATAAACAACGGTATGTACTTATGCAAAATGCTTTTTTTACATAAAATATTTAAACACTTGTTAATGAAAATGTTGCACAATAAGCATGCACGACCGGACATGCTGAGATCCATTTAATATGTATGCCTACATATAGGCGGTAAGCCACAGGATATGCGAAGCACCGTCAGTTAAGCAAAACAATACCTCCACGATGTTCGATGCAAAATAAAGGAAGCGCGTGTAAAAGTAATTAAAAAGCGGCTTTCAGGACAGCGAATATGATAATAATATGTACATGAGTATACATATACAATATGTATGTATATTAAGGTGGGTAAAAAAAACTATTTTCCCATAAAAAATGGGTTGATAGACTTCTCTGAGAAAAGCGCTCCAAGTATGAGCTACTAATTATAAGGAGAAAGTTCTTCTACTTACCGGTTTTCTATTTTTTTATTAGATTCATATTTCGCTTTCAACTGTTTCCCTTTGATAGGCATTGTTATTTGACGAAACCTTATACAAAACATTTTTGTAGAGTAGAAAATTTTCTTTGTAATAAAAAATGGTCCTAATTGGAGCCCCTTTCTTAAATTTGTCAATTTTTCAGAGTACCATGAAAAAAAAAATACGTTCGTTTCTTTGTCCCACCCTAATGCGTATATGTAGAAACTTATTATCTACATACTCGCCGTCAGCGCTTTCGCTTTTACAGTATTACATATATTAGATCTCATCATGCATAATTGCTATAATTTGGAGGAAGGCCACACCTAGCGACCTGGAGCCGCCCGTGAATATTTTCATACGCTGCTCTAAGTAAGTTGCGTGGATTTAAAATGCTCGTATCTTGTTTCGCAGTAATCTGTATTTTTATGTACATTATATATACAAATATATGTGCAGTTATTATGTAACAAAAACTTACTGAAAATTACCTGCTAATGGAGTGCCGACACTGTAGTATAATATTAATATGTGGAAATTGACGGCAATCATTCTTCACTCAGCCCCGATGGCTTTAAAATATCTTTGGTAAATTTAATTAATTGAGAAAATAACTTTTATTATGTTACAACTCCCTTAATGATGCGCCCACCCCAGTACAGCTGCTGCTGCATAGCAAAAGTATGAATTTTTTGTAGTTTAAGTAAAAATCATTAAATACATATATAGACATATATTGGGTAGTCGTATTTCTAATCAAACTTCAACTTATCTTTTTTATACTCTCGCAAGAAAGTTGCTAAAGAGAGTATTATAGTTTTGTTCACATAACGGTTGTTTGTAAGTCCTAAAACTAAAAGAGTCAGATATAGGGTTACATATACCAAAGTGACCTATAAAGTGTCATAACTAAGCCATAAATAAAGATATTAAAATGAAATTTGGCACAAAGGATCGCATTAGAGAGGAGCATATTTGGACGTAATTTTTCTGGAAAAGTGGGTGTGGCCCCGCCCCCTACTAACTTTTTTGTACATATATCGAAAACTACTATAGCTATGTCAACCAAACTGTATAGAGTCGTTTCCTTTAGGCATTTCCATATACAGTTC
>NW_017535174.1:215218-256189 GCF_001853355.1 Bactrocera latifrons
TTTTTTTTTTTTTTTTTTTTTTTTTTTTTTTTTTGTTGGTTATAAGAAGCTTAAAATTTCACCTTTCTATCCCCATATCACATGACATAATATGATTGGTAGTACTGGAGATACACGACTGCAACCATAAAATACGAAAAGACTTTTTCGACTAACCAATATTAATGAAATGTTTATTTCTAATTTAATGAAAACTCCTCTAAAATATATATTATGATGTGAAATATTGCCTTTTTATTTGTTTCATTAATTTATTGTTGATTTTCCAAAGGCGTGAAATACATTTGGATTCTTTGTGAAATTAATAAAACAAAGGGCGTTAAGATTTTCTACGTAATAAAATCGGAAATGTGAACATTAAATTGATGCGAATTGCCGACCCGCCCATTGAGTAGGCCACCAAACTTAAGGGTCACTGAAAAAACAACAGCAAAGCGAATATCGTAAAATTCAAATCATCATTTCCGAAAGTTATAAGGCATAATGTTCATGGCATTGATTGCAATCGTTTGTGTTGTGCCGACTTTAATAAAAGCTAATGAAGGGTAAACCAATGAGCAAGTGAACCGAAATGAAGCGCACTGAAAGGATTTCGGATTCTGATTTTCTGTTTGTAAGTTATTTGAGAGAAATATAATTAATTGTAAATTATAGTAACGATTACGATAATTGAGTTTTTTGTTGAAATTTAAGCGCATTTATACCAAAGTGTTTCGAACAGAATTGTTTAAGTGCACTGCCATGATGGAAGTGTTGGAAATTCATAATAATTTATGTTTATAATTATTTTTATTTTTTCTCGCCGATAAATATATGTTAAAAGCAAAGCTATCCTAAACTGGGAGCCATAAATTAATTTGCTTTTATAAAGCTATTTTAAAAAAAGAAAATTAGTGTGAAAATGGTTTAGTACTCGCAAATAGATGTGTTTTCCGAGCGCACCACCACAAATTGCTAATTTCTTAACGCAATGATGTTTATACACCAACATATTTCGCTAAACAGCCGGAAAAGTTTCCGACGATAGCTAATTTCTTATTAGAACACAGGCAACACATAAACACATTTATCACGCACTCTTACCTTATTGGATGTCTGTATATGCGTGCATGTATGTGTGCGTGTGTGGATAACAGCTTGAAACCCTTTGTTTGCAAGAAACCGCTATGAAGCTAACAAGCTGCTCAATTGACCGGCTCGTTGACCTGCCAATCAAGCAAACCAAACTGACCTGCTGTGTGATTGGCTGCATGACGGACAGCTTAACAAACTTTTCAACGCCAATTGTTGGTGTTGAGTATTACACATTATACGTAGCTATATATGTGAATACTTGAATAAAACTTTATGCTTCTGTATACATTTGTACCTCAGTTTTTTTTTTTTTTTTAATACTTGGGCGGTTAGATTAAGGTATAGTATTGCTGTTGCATGCCAAAGAACATTCATCAATAGCAAGAGAGTTTGATAGAACGATTCCGAGCGGTGTGTATGTACTTATAATATATTATACTTATATAAATTAGTTAAGTATTTTTTTGATTTGCGTAGGTGTTGAGCGCAAACTAGTTTATTTTTAAGCACTGTAAAATTAACGGTCTGAAATATTTCAGAGAAGCCCCTGACTTTTAAATTTAAAATAAAAAAATGTATAAAGCCAAGCGAAGGTAACTGCTTTCATAAGCCCACATATACTAGTAGTATTCGTGAAGTTAAATGTGTATAAATGGTTTAAATTCAAAAAAAGGGCCTAAGCAAATGAAATGTATATGTTCGCACTTAGGCCTCGCCATTGGCAAGCCATGAAAACGTGTATGAAATACCTCAAAATGCATATGTATGTATGTATGCTTGCATACCAAATTGCCCCAGTTTTGCTTTGCTAGTATGTAGTGCGTGAGCAGGCTTTGCAGCAGCAAATTTACATAATAAAATCAATTTAAATCCTTTTAACGACTAGCCATTAGTTTGGACGAAAGGGACAAACGTGAAAATGGAGAGGGTAGTGAATATGTGTATAGTATATACTAAAGCTAGGATACCCTGCGAATATATATTCGGTTATTTTTAATGTGAAAGCAACTGCTTTAGATGTGGGTTTGTGTGTGTTGGTATTTACCGTGTAGGAAATCACCACTACAAAGTTTTGAGTTCAATAAGTAACGAAATAACTCGAAATTTCTCTCGTCTAGCTTGATTTGCGGATATTATTTACAGCGAAGAATTTTACTTCATTTTGAMCGAGATCAAATGTGTTGTCATCCATAAAGTAAAGAAACTAATGAACAGATTTATATTGGCTTTTGAGTTCTGGACTAAACATGATGCGAGTTACACGTTCACTGCAAGTGAAAAATGTAATAGAAACAAGATTTATCACAAGCATGCCCATTCGAACTGGGTCGCTTTTATTTTCATATAAACCCACGAAAATCCTAGGTTAAGGTCGGCAATCAAAATTGATTTTAGGCAATTTCAGCAAAATATCTTGCGGCCAGCCGATTGACAAGTGAAATAAAGGAGTWTAAGCTTTGACCAATCTATTTATAGGTAACGCACAGTGATTGGAGATACGAACATAAGAGTAAACTTGAATTTAAGCAGGCTTAAGGGCASTTTGATGGGAGAATAGAGTATGGTGTCGTAGAACATTAGAGGACTACATTTTATGATTTCARTTACTAAGAGTAATTTTATAAATCTTAAAGCAATCTCGACCAATTAACCACTTCTGACATTAGAAATGATTCCTAATATTGTAATCTTAATATGGAACTATAGTGCAAARACTATAGTGGACAAAAAAAAAATATTATACAAGCATTTTTCCTCCTATTGAAATGTAGTGGCAAATAGAAAAGAAAAAGGCAAGGTATTCTAAAACTTAAATTTTATTCCAAAMATATTGCAAGCTTATGTACTTTTAGCTTAGGCTGTTAAGGCCTTCTTGGAATAGTGGTCTCCTATTACTTCAATTCCTGTGAGTAGTATTGTAAGCGTCACGCTGTACATCTCATCAGTATAAAATATTCCAAGAACTTGAAAAGAAGTTATTTTTTATTCGAATTGAAAATAAATTTCAAGCACAAGGAAATTTTCATTAATAGTTACAACTAATTGTTTTTAGTTTGCATTTACAATTATGTATACAAATTAACTGAATTGGAATGAAAGTGCTGACAACATAGATGAATGCACGGCATATTTCTCATTTTTTTTTTTTTTTTTTAATTTTTTTTTTTTTCTGTAGAAATTAGCTGTTTAGTTTGAATATCTATGGAATGACTGCGCTGTGCTCCAGACTTACCAGTCTTCAAATATTTTACAGCGACAAAGTAGTTGGGTATCCTCGCTCTAAACTATAAGTACAAACTTATGTATACGCAATTGAGACTAATGTCACACCTGCATAGAGATAAAAAGTCACCAGTTTTCTGACAAGATCCATCAGTCAATAAACGGCGACTCTAATTCGTAAAGSCAATTTTTTCTTAAAAGTATTGGTATTATTAGGACGAGTTTTTACCCGAGCCGTTATAATAAAAACTACTTCCCTTAATTTTCTTTATATAATCGCATATTAGCCGATATATGCGGCATAAGGTCAGCCGGAAATTAGAAAATCTGTATATTGAGTATGTGGGGCTAATCGAACTATTGAGCCGATTCAACCCATTTATAACACAAAACCATACAGCTATCAGGAAAGGATTCTCTCTGAATCTCAGCGATATATCTCACATTTCATCGAGATATCTCAATTTTTACTCAAATTACACACAGCCAGATTTCAGTTCCTCTCTGCATCCTGATCATTTATATATCCATAACCCTATATCTATCTCCCTTAGTTTTTTTAGATATATCGTTAAGTGAAAGAACTATTATACTTTGTAGCAACATGTTGCAAGAGTATAAAAAAATTAATGAGCTCTAATTTACAACATAAAAATTCCAGGATATTTTTGCAAAAAATGCGAAAAACTCTATTAAAACGTGAATACTAAAAAGTKTCTCTTCGCAAGTACACACAGCAACAATATAATCGGCACAACTTAAACCTGATTTAATGTCCCGTAAGTACCATAAATAGCGTACTTACTATAAAAAATCGTTCGACATTGCCCAAATATCAAAGAATTTTGTCTGAACTTAGTGCTTCCCACTTCAATTTACAAAAAGCACTATAAACACAAATGCCAAAGCCAAGAAAAAGTTAGCATTTAGCTGCAAGCAATATAAAACTCCGATGATCAAACWTAAAGATAATATCAAAAAAATGTACATTCAGCCCTTTCTTTCTAAGTAATAGTCAAATACAATAAAACAAACACCAAATGCAAAAAGCAATTCCGATAAAGATAAAACTAAGTGATTAATTTTTACTGATACTATAGTAGGYAAAAKTTTCTCAAACTCAAAATRGAGGACAACAAAGAAAGAAAAGGTGAAACGGCTGSCTTGAGCTAGAGAGGAGGTGAAGAACTTCCAGGCATACTTCGACACTCCAAAATATTGTAATGCCTCGAATCCAGCGTATGCTAAACGTATTGAGTAGCTTATCATTGTAGAATTATTTAAGTATTCTAATGAACGACTCCAATTTATATAATCGTCACTTTCTTACATACCGTTAGCGAATTCCTCTTCCTTGCACGTTCATTAATTTTTATTTTTCAGGAAAAGAAGATGTTGATATAAAGTTTTTCATTCTCGCTTACAAAGCTTCTAAAACTTTCTCTGATCTGAAAGCATCCGCATTCATTCTTCGAACTTTACTTTGGTGTTTCAGGAGTAGTTTCAGAGTAAGTAAGGTTGTAAGTACCAAAGGGTTTTCTCAGCATCAGCATTTAGCTTTTAGTTAAAAATAAATGTAAGATCGATTTAGAAGAGGACTTTTGTTTTATTTCTTCATATTGTTATAAAAGTTTAGCTTTGTATACCAAAAATTATTTTAATATTTTTACAAAAATACCACAAAATACATTTTTATAAAAATTTTAATCCTGACTGAAGGAAGAATACAAAAAGTCTAATTTGATTTTAATAAAGCCTAAGAACATACACAGCTCAACGATAATGAATGATGTATGCCTCTCTAGCAGCAGATACTACGCACACAATTACATATACAAAGTTATGTGATTGCAGCSCAAACATTTGCAATTACACTAAATTACACAAAACTAACATTAGAATGTTTTAGTTTTYCAAATAGGAATACAAATACGCATAATAGTATAAACAAAAAAGGGCAACACTCCACAAATAACACTTGATACACGCGCTGTACGTATATATATGTATATATGTGTGTGCCATATTTAAACGAGAAATATTAAAAGGCAAAAATAATCGTCCGGAAATTCATAAAATTTTATACAAACAATTTGACGCCATACATAAGCAGCGAATAAGCTACAGACTAACGGTTAAATGTGCCAGGCATTGTGCACACAAAACATAGCGGACTGACCGCTAACTTTTCACAGCTTCCGCTGTAATGAAAACAAAACAAAAATCAAGTACGTGTAAGTATATGTATTTCTATGATCATAATAACGTTTTCGTTTCCACGAAATGCAAGAAAAGCAATGCCAAATACTCGCACACACACACAGGCAGCAAGCATCCTTGAAACGATGAAGTCAATTTGAGTGAGTGTAATACAGCAATAAATAACCACGAGCATAAATTGYTTGTGTAGCTGAGGAAAAACAAGAAGTACACTACAAACACACACACAACTTATAAAATATAAAATATAAAAATAACATAGCATTTCAGCACATCAAAAGCGTACACATACATACAGATGCACTTACATATATAAATACTAAATATGTATGTGTGTGTGTAGGTCTGTGCAGCAAGCAGAAATAAATGCTTTGCATGCGTTTATTATTATTTGAGATGATGGACGCGCAAGTCCACGCCAGTCCATCAACTACTAAGGAAAAGTTCATAGGAAGTTTTTTTGACATYACAACAATATAATGGCATTGTCGACAGTGGTCTACAGTGGTCTACAATAGCAACTTCAGTGGTAGGTGATTGCAATTTGTAGCTGAACCACAAAACAAGAAATTAACTGATTGACGMAGAAAACGAACTGAAGTGAGGCACAGTGTTTCTGTTGTATGTGTTTGGTGGTCTCGTATTTTTGAAGAATTTTTATTTTTATGATTTTGCTGATTTTGCTATAAAATTGACTGGAATGGAATATATGTAGTTACTCAGTTTACTGGYATTTGTAGTATGGAGTAAGTAGGATGCTGTAAGGAACTCGATGTCAGTATTTTCCGCACTCTCATTCTATCTCGGTCTCTATTCTGTCTCAAATTAAAAGAAATTTGTTTTTTTTTTTTTGCCTTTTCCTATCATAGTCTTACTCTCGCTATTTCTCTCACACACAAATACCAACTGGATTTAGATGTTCTCTCTTTCTTTCCTACTATTGGGTAGTCGAAAAAAACTTTTCGTATTTCTTCAACTTTAACTTATTTTTTTTATATGCATAATACTAAATAAATAAAGAAATATGTACCGTTTTGGTCGACCACTTTTTGCCATTTTCCGCTAGAGGCCTTATTCCATCAGTGTAAATGGAAATTTCGAAACTTCCAGAACGGAAGCGATCCAACCGTCGTGGTGCTACACAAACTCGTATCTTCACAAATTTCGTTGGTAGCTTGCTTGGCATTCTTTCCTTTTTTATACAAAAATTTCAATATTTTCACTCATTTTTGAAAAGCTGCAATTTTCTTTCAACTTCCCCGAATTTAATTTTTTTTTAGATAAATGAAGCTCAAAATCTCCCCCTTTCAACATCTATTGACAAATTACGAAAAGACTTTTTCGACGTCCCAGTATATTAATCTAGAATTGTGCTAAACTAACAACTCTTCAGTTGATGAATGGCAGATTATTTTTAAAAATTAAGTAGTACTGAAATTTCACTTTGTTGGAATTTTGTGCCTTTTTTAAATCCTCAAAACACAGTGCAACAAAAGAATTCTCATTTATTCGCTGTCAAGATGAATTTATAATTTCCTGTACACTGTTATTTTTGCTACATACAAACACTTAATTTTTGTGTTGATTTTTCTTCGAAAAGTTTGAAAGCAAGCCAGTGTTCCAACAACAATGCAACGTTCATTGTTGTGGTGTTGTTTTGTTGCTGACCATTTCGGAAATATTTCTAAGGTTTTTCTTTGTTATTTCCATATTGTCGACGTGTTGCTGTTGACAACTCATTGTAATACTCTAAAAAGTATGAAATGCAGAAAAAGTAACAAAAGTGCAATAAATGACTAAGCAACTAATAGTCAAGAGTTCCTGAAATAATATATATATGTGCATGCATTATGGTAGAAGTAGATATTTATATATAATATATAGCATACAGTAAATTTCATAAATTAGCGCAAGTGATGATGATGAAATATTGTACAAAAGCACGTTTTATTCGAAATTAAGGTTATAGAATTGAAAATCGGTTAATCATGGTATCTGTAAAATATAAATATATAAGTTGTTAAAATAAAATTTAGCTTATATATTATATTTAAGGTTGATTATCTAAAATCAGTCTTAGCTGATTAGTTGAATTCTGGTATTTTTGGAGCTAGTTCTCTATCCTTTCCATAACTTCAAATCTTTCTCAGTATGTATGTAATAAAAAATCTTATATAAGCAATCTTACTTGTAGTAAGCCTTTCTGACAACATCACAGCAGTAGAAGGAGAAGTATTTATTACTTTGATGTGCTCTTAAAGAACTTATAATCAAAAAATTCMACATTTTCGCTTGTTTTGAATCTTAAGCAGAAGTTTAAGCCCAACCATTCTTTACAAAACTTCATTCATAATTACTCATTTATGACCAGAACTTCTTTAATATAAGCAATTTAAGCAAATTTTAAGCCATCCATATTCAAATTTCGATTCAATTGCAAACTACATAGACACGCCAGCATTAATTTCACTATGCCTCTATTACATCAATTAGATAAAGGTTGTATAATATTTAATTTTCATGGCAAATAAGAAAGCAAAACTTACTTAAATGCCACATTCAATAAAACGCTAAACATAAAAATGAATATTACTCTTCCTTGTGGCATTATAATATTAAACACAGTATTGCAATATAGAAATACTTAAACGTACACACACATCTACACTGCCACACATGCTGCATGAATTAATAACATGCAGTTACTATTTATCTAGAATATTACTACTAATAGGAAATGTGCGCAACATAAGTTAATTTATCATCAACACATTCATCATAAATAAATTTCACCAGCATCAACAATATCATCAATGCCAACGTCTGTTGAAGCAAAGCACAAGTCGGCATAAATACATATATTTCATATGTAGATCTCAGATCTTAATATATAACCTATGCTATATATAAGTATATACGATTACATAATGGGCCATCAGTTTCGTGTTATGCTGTGAAGCGTCGAGTCTGTTTTGACATGGCAGCTGTGGTCAGCAATGTGATCTGCTCTACATACACCTAACTGCCACTCATCAACGCTAATGAAATGCAGGCGCATGAGCTTCTTTTTGTACTACTACACATGTCATGTAATGAATGCGAGTATGTAGCTGACACGATTGATAACACACGCACACACCGATTCTTGATGCGATTCTCTTACGTATCCTTAGCATAATTATATACGAAAATACTACATATACTATACAGGTATTTAACCATATATCGTTTATTGATTGCTTTGCGTAGCAGCGCGCTCAATTCACTGACCAAAATCAGAGAAATCAACCGTGATTTCTAATAACAGTTGCTAAGTTGCAAATATACGGCTATTTTATGTGTATGTGTTAAGCATTTATGTGTATTTGCTTGTGCGTTTGTGTAAATATTTTGACTTTAAACAAGTTTTAATGATGAAACTGCGAAGAACTCACTTATTTCACTACCTTGGATATTTGAATATTTGAAAATATTCAAATCCATGCGTTACCTAGCGTCCTCTGAGCAAAATTTCACTATAATTTTATGTTACTCATACGCCCTGAATCACTGAATAGCGTAACAAGCTGATCTTCTGTATAAGCGCGAATCAGTCCCTCAGTTTTTGAAACATCAATTTGAAAATCTGCGCACGTACTTTTCTGCCCAAAGAACTACACATTTATCGGAATCATCGATATCGGACCACCCTAGCATATAGTGGCCATACAAACTGAACAATCGAAATCAAATCATCCCGGAAAATTCGGCAAAAATAGTAAATATTTATTGAAAATTTTTCAGAATCATAAATCAGAGTTTATCGTTATAATGATATATCTAACCTGATTTCCTTAGACCAAAATTATAATTTTGAATAAGAAATTCTAATGAACTGAATACTGTGAAATGCTTCAAAGCAAAATGTGATGTTCCCGAGAACACTATAACCAAGGCTGCTAAAATATCTCCTCAGTATTAACAATACTTGTATTTTATACCAATCTGCGCGCTGAACCCTTCTCACATTCTCTCAGCAGATTACTTCCCAAAAATCACAAGTAATTAATGCCGCATTTCATTAGATGTCACTTTCGTTATATTATTTTCCACAAAAGCCTTTTATATATTAATTTTCTAAACACTTTTCCTCTCTCCTAGAAATCAAAGTAAACACTCAATAAAACCATAGAAATGGTTATTAAATAAATGTTCAGCTTCTCAGCTGAAAAGAGAGCATAAATACAGCTAAAATGTAATATAAACAAATGAAGAGCGAAACACATTTGAAATGGTTCAAAAGTAGCAGAGCAAAAGGACATCAAGTTTGCAAAAGACTAACACGCTTATTGACAAATAGTACACCAACACTGTGGCAAGAATATTACGTATTCGACACAGACACGTTGAGCTAACCTTCGTACACACAAACAAACATCAAATTACATGAAGAAAACATACTTTAGGTAAAAGTTAAGAAATATATATAAATAAATGAATTTTGTATAAGGGAAGTTGATAAAAGTTAGAAATTTATGGTATCTGCAAGTAGAGGGTCGCTATAGTAAACATGCATGCCAATACCTACATTACCCTACTGGAAAATTTTACTATCGTTATGAGAATTTGACAGCGTGTTAAAAAACACGTCTTGACTGTGTTCATTAGCAGGTAAGTCTTATTTAAATTCGATTTTATGACAACCTAAAACAGTTTGTTTAACAATCATGCATTTTTGCGAACATTATATAATTCGGCTCTGACACTAGCTAATACTTCGCTACTCTCAATTCTGTTCTCACTTTTATGTTCCACTTTCAGAAATATGTATGYTCAGCCAAGGCTTTTCCAACAGGCACTGCTTTAACATATTCACTCAGTTAATATACTAATTTTGTAGACTAATTTCTTTATATATCGTACATATGTATAGTATATATAGTATATATATAAAGCAAAGTTTGTGTTCTCATTTGTGCAAATACTGAACTAATAAATTGACACACTGTCTTATTTTATTGGATGAGGCACTTTAATGGTGAATCAACTGTAAGCGCAACCACATGTTTGTTGTGCGCTTATCGTACTTATTTTATTTAATACTCACTTACTTATTATTTATTCTATTTTACCGAGTTCATAAATGAAATATGTTGAACTTTTTAATGAATGAATTAATCTAATTATAAGAAGAGATGATTTTCGTAGCGTAGAAGATACTCTTAACTCTTACTCAGACTTTGCCATATTATTATTTCCRGCATAAAAATTATATAAAAGTATATTATTTACTTTTCCTAGAAGGTTGAGAGTTGTTCATCAAGAAATTATCAACCAAAAGTTTTTATAAAATTTTAACTGCTTTAATTAGTATTTGTTATTCCCTAAAAAGGCTTTTGGTGCCAAATTTTTCTCAGTTGCCTAACACTATATTTGATAGTAGCACGCCAAGCGATTTTTGGACAGCATCACAAAATCAACAGTTTTACCGTAATCGAGCTTAGCCAGACAGATGTAAAAAACTTCTATAATTATTTCTATTGGCTAAAAACTGGAACAGTCGATTTTCACCAGATTTTTTTAAGGGGTTAGGTGTAGTCAGAGGAACAAAAAAATTAAAATTGGAAGTATTCTTTTTTTTTGCATTAAATCGTGTTATTTTACACAAGTACTTAGTAATATGGCATTAATATAGAATGTGTTTAAGAAAAAAAAAAAAATTTAATTTCCAAAGTTATATTTATTTTTGTTGACTCTGTTCCAAAAAAAGGTACTTGCGGTGACAACCATAAATCCTTGGAGATTCATCTTAAATCAATCGGACACAAAAAAATTTGTTTTATAAATAGATAATCCTGGGCCTGATCGAAGGACTTTTTTCAAAATTCTCAAAATTGCAGCCTCATGAAATTTTTTTCTAAATTTTTGCAAAAAAAATCAACAGTTTTATGGTCTTAAAAATCGAAATTAAAAAAAAAACTTCGATCAGGCCGGAGTTAATTATGTATTCTAAAAGTTGTAAAATTTTCACAAAAATCTACTTAGCGGTTTTCCAGTTACAGTTGTCACCAATTCAAAAACATAGTTTTGAGAAAAACACGCTWAAAGTTTCACACTAGCGCTTTGAAGTGCCCGAGCTCTCTTTGTTATTTGTCCAATAAATCAAATCACAAACAGGAACAGGTAGTAATAATTTGAAGCCAGATACGAATTATTAAGTGGATGCAGGGGGATGCATAAGAGCGTCCCAACTAAGCTTCCATAGCTTCTAATATGTTGCTATCGATATATGTGGCCTGACATTTTCGTGATTGTTGATAGCACAGCTCCAATTTAAGAGTTTGGCCGTCAAAGCAGCGCATAAAGGATAATTATATTCCAATGCCACCAAGCATATAGCAAAGTCTTCTTAACCGTCAATCATGGCTTGGCCAGCAATAGTTATTTTTTTTTTTTTTTTTTTTTTTNTTAACCGTCAATCATGGCTTGGCCAGCAATAGTTATTTTTTTTTTTTTTTTTTTTTTTTTAAGTACGGAATTTTACTTTTATTTCTTCATTTTCTCTGCGAATTTACTACAAGTGCTTATTTATTCATTTTGCATGCAGACTAATTAACTTCAATTCGCCGTTACATTGTAAATTATGCCGTCTGCAACAAACTTATTGCATGAAACTTCATCTACTTGCAACACTTGCCACTGACATTGTAGCGTCTCCATTGCATTCCGGCACATAAATAAATACACTGTGCGACTGAATTTATAATTTATTAAAATGGAATAATATCAGGTACATACTTCGYCGTTTGCTTTGTATGTGTAGTAATAGCATTGTACCAGTTCACACGCGCCCAACGTCTAGCAAGCGATGAAAAGGCAAAAAATGCGAAACTCTAATTGTTGTTGTGCTTATTTCCATTCATTACGCACATTTTGTACAATTCCCGAAAGAGCTTCCTTCCACTGGCGCGCTTAGTGTCACGTTTTGTTTCACGACTCTTAAATATTTTTGCTTTTGCTACAATTTACTGTTATTAACAACTGGCTACTAGCGCACTCTAGCTGTTCGCGTGGCATGCTGTCTTCGGCTTTTCTTAAACTTTTGCTTCTAATTAGCAGCCAACCAGCGGGCAGACGCCCATTGACTGGTCGCTGAAACGAGCTACATTTAGCACTCTCGCGAATTTTTTATTGTATAGAACTTTTTGCTGCTCTTTCAAGAAAATTAGTAAACACATTTTGTTATGCCACTTTTGAATAATTATTCTTTGCGTTTTTTTTTTTCTTTTTTTTTGTTTTTTGTTTTATTATTTTCTTCTGTTGTTTGTGCGCTCCTACTTCCGCCCATTACAGTTAAGCGTTATGAACTTCTATATTTACATTCATCAGCGACAAATGAAAGCAGAGAAGACAGAATACCAAAATAAGTATTGTTGTTGTTATGAAAAAATGTTGACATTTTATTATTTCTTGTATTTTTTTTTTTCTTATTTTCTATTTTATAATATTTTTATACCTTGAACATGGTGTAATAATTTGTCCACGAAGTTCGTAACACACAGAAAGAAGCGTCGGAGATATATAAAGTATATATTTAAATGACCAGTATGGTGAGCTGAGTCGATTTAGTTATGTCCGTCTGCCTGTCTGTCCGTCTGTATATATACAAAGTAGTCCCTCAGTTTTTAAGATATCGTTTTGAAGATTACTGCTTAAGGTATTAATATAATCTCCGATAAAATTGTTCAGAATGTATTACTATAGCATGTAGCTTCCATACAAACTGAACACATAGTTACTGAAAGAAATGCACCTGTGCAGGGTATTTTAGTTTCGGTGGAGCCGAAGTTAACGTTTTTTTTTTTTAATTTTTCAGTAGACTGCCGACCTTACGAAGCGTTTGATTTCAAGTACTGTTATCTTAATAAAAAAAACCTGAAATAAATTAATTAAAAAATTGCATAATACAATTTTTTACGATTAAATAAATTAAATTTTTGGAAGAAAATTCTTTCAGCACTTTTTCACGCTAATTATTTAAGCTGTTTCCCAATGTGCATCAACACTCAAGTTTGACAGCCAGCGTTTAAATGCTTTATAACCTATCATATTTAATTTCTATCCTGCTTCATTAACGCTTTAATTTTTTCAATTGAGCAACCAGCGCTGGATTTCAAGTACGCTTGAAGTCAAACTTAGTGGATAATTGCTTTATGGYTTTGTCGGAAATTTTTTAATAACGGTTTTTCCAACTTTTTCACTTTGCACTTTAGCAAATATAATGTTGTGGTTGTTGTTCATTATTGATTTACTCGTGCTTATTCAAACTGCCTTTATTTAGAAAGCTCTCTCGCTCAATTTTACTTTGCCATGAAAGTATATGCACGAGTTTGTACATGTGCTTATGCATACCTACATGGTTATAAAGGATGTAAAATATAAGTTCAATTTTCGGTAAAAATCTTATAGAAATATTAAATGAAACTGCCTGTTGTACTGGTCTACTAACAGAGGTATACTTTATCTACACCGCGACTTAATTTCAACTGTCAATAGATGTCGCTCTTATCCATCACCAACGCGTTTGATCAAACATATATTCTGTTACATAAGTTTTATAATATTTACATGTGTAATTTTTCATCTTTATATGCATAGGTACGAGTGTATGATTCGCTTACTTTATATGTACATATCTAAAAACTAAATACTTTATAGTTGCAAAAGTTGCTTTGACCTTTCTCTGCTCTCAAAGTTGCACTTTCACTCTCAATGCACTTAAGTATATTAAAATATCCATATATATTTCGACTTCCTTGCACTCAGGTGCACTTTTATTGGAAGCATATAAAATGTTTTCTTCCTTGATTTTCATACAACCTGAAATGCTTGCGTGCATTTCACATMAAGTATTTATAGTGTACTTTCACATAAAAGTGAATTGCTCTACAAATGTTTACAACTGCCATATAAATGGACAYGGACTGATAAGAGTATTTGTATTTGTATATATTTCTTGCCATTTTAAATACAACATATTATGTTTACATATGTACTAATTTTTGGCAATGTCATTAGATTTTAAAGATTATARGAGTATGACAACCAAAGCTTCTTTTTCGATTTTGGCACATTGGGACTATTTAATAAATGTTTGATTGTCCGAACACAAGSTTGATGAGTTTCAAACTGTGAGCTTCCGTCATCAATGGATGCTTCGAAACAATATTATCTGCAATAAATAAACTCACACAGAGATATTGATCGCCGTTTTCTAAATTCTGCAATACACATTTTTTTCGCAAAAATTTTTGTCCATAACAGATATTTAGTTCTCTATGGCAAAAACTCAATATTTTTCTGAAACACTTTTATAAAGCAAAAGGCATACTCTAAAGCAGTTACATGCGATCACACCAAATCACACCGAATGGATAGATCCTAACTGCTGACGCTTTAGAGGACTTTTAGATCACATATGTCGGATTAAAGTTTATCTCTAGCAAGTAATTCGCATATGCTCCTTAAGTACTTTCCACATATTGTACCGGGGGGCTCCCATCATCAAAGAAACAAGTCAATTTCCAAAACCCACCTGAAAAAATAATAAAAGTTTGCTACAAATAGCCCTCTTGAATCCATATGTCTGACAGTTCCAGCATTGTATATGAAGCTGCATATAAATATCAGTATTCTACGCTCAATAGAGTTCATGTTTAGAATTTAGATGATATAAAAACGCTGCCTTTATTAATTGTTTGCGAAAGCAAACTGCTTAGAAAATACAGTGAGTGAATATTCAATTAAGTCTGCCTAACGAATAGAAGACTGCGCAAGTGATACATATAAGTACGTCAATGATAACGAGCATTAAGCAACAACGCACTACTAGTGCAGTACATTAGAGACTGTTTCAGCACGCACCTTGGCATCCCTTAAAAGAACAAAAACAAAAACAAAACACGAACGAATCCCCTGCAAAGTATCACACCCCCCTGTCTGCTGCTGAGTTTTCATGGTATTGCTGAAGGTGGACTTCAAAGTGCTCCCACCATACATACAACGTTGACGTAGACGCACCCCAACAGCACGTAATTTACTGTTATGCCGCAACCCTCTTTTACGCACCACATAATAAACACCGCCTTTGTTGTGAAGTTGTAAAGTGTTAAAGCGGGAGCAGCGCGACCCTTCCGCAAATGGCCTTCAATAGCGAAATAATGCTCAAGTACATACACAAATGGCTTCATACAGCTACACAAGGCTGTGTTATGCCGTTATTTTGTATGCAGCACATTTTGTGGGTAACGCGCATTTGCCTAATGAAATTTCTGCGTATAATGTTTTAATTTTTATTAAGTTGAGCATAAAAGTTTGCGGCATTAAAAAGGGAAATTGAAAAAGAAGTAGCGGATAATCGCCTCAGGCCACCCACCGTTTAGAAAATGCAAAAAAGGAAAAATAAATTAATAAGTTGTAAGCAAAGTATTAGCATAAGCGATATGGATTACCACTTGCTGCTGCTGAGTGCTAAAGTAATAAAACATAATCTAATTTTATTAACGCAATTATTGCTTTTATAGTTATTTATCGAAAGTTTTATGAAGTTTAGTTTTGAAGGGAAAGGAAGAGTTTTTAAAATATTGTCTTGATCAATACACGAACAGGYGGCCACAACCTGTTTCTTATGAAAATTGCTTTGCCTTCATTTATAAGCAGRCTGTTTTCATTTCAGTTTTCATCGAAATTCCTTTTGTAAAATCACAAAGAAATGCAAGCAAAAGTAGTTGACACATGAAATGTCCCTTTAACAAATTAGTCTAGACTGCCGAACGTCAATAGCTCAGGAGTAAACACACGAGAAAATATGAAATTTTGTCATTTTAATTTACGTGGAATGTTAAGGAATAAATGGTTGTCTGTGCAGAGGTTTCACACATACCCTTATTTGTTCGCCACACAAGTCAGTCATTTTGCAAAATTTTTCATTTCAATTTTGAACTTTCTCTTGTTGCACTTGTACTACCTTTGGGCATTCGAAGAATGTTTTTTATATTTTTAAAAGTAACCAGAAAGCAGCRACCACACTTACACAATCAAACACAACAGTGCCGACGTTACAACTCAACTGAAGATGTGACCAAGTTTGGCTACAGCAATAACAATGYAGCATCCTGTAAATAAGGACAACGAGCATAAACAAAAATATACGATGGTTAGGAGTATTTGTGTGTAGTTGCAGACATATATCGCTTTGTGTTTACTCTTTGTTAAAAACCCTTTTTCAGCAGTTGCTTGCCAGTATTTTCTTTTATTTTCTTTGCATACAAACATCCTGTTATTGCAGCCGTAGACAGTTGGATTGKAGCAAAGTAAATAAAATACTAGAAAGGGTTGCGTGGTCATTCATATTTAAGGGTTTCAACAAATATTGTTTCTGTACTAGGCAAATACGGATATGTGGCGCCTAAACGTGTGGGAGGGGTAAAGAAGAGTGTACCGCTATGATATAAAGCAGATTCGTTTTAATCAGCAACCGTTTGAAGTTTTTTAATAGCAAAAACTTTTGTATTTAATTTTTACTTTATTTAAAAAAAAAAAACCCTATCACATCATTTTGGGCTCAAATCACCTTGAATGCCATTAAAAAATTCACTTTCAACTAATTCATGTCATGACACAAATTTAATTAAACATTTGTAAACATCATCACATCACTTWTAGCGATGTAACGTCATATTTATGAATATGCGACAATAACATCAAATCAATATTTATCATATCCAGAGGCAATTAAAAAAAAACGCTTCAAATCACGTGATGCAAAATCATATGATATTACATTGTTACCATTTGTCCACTGGCCTTATAGCTTTCCTCGTGAGTATTACATCAATAATGAAATGTATGAAATGTATTAATTTATTTATGCATCACAAACTATATTATTAATTCTTCCAGCGTCGTATCACAAAATATTATGTCTGCTTTAACTCAAAGTGATATGAAATCATAGCTTATTTATTATATCATATTTTATGATTCCTTATGACGTATTATCATATCATGCGATATCAAATCAGATCTTATCTTCTAGAGTATATCAATGCTGTTTCACGTCACATTACGGCTTATCTCTAATATATGGTTCCTCATCATATTATTTAAGGCTCTACCATAACACTATTTYATACTAAATACCAGACCATATAACCTTGCTTTCGCATCAGATCACATCATGTCACGGTTTATAGTTTATACGACCAACGAAGTCTCCTCCCAGGAAGAAYCATAAGCAGCAACTGAATTTTTATCAACTCATAAGATTTCACCACTCAAATGAATCGAAATCCACAAACAAATCGACACGCTTTATAATATCACTTAACTTTCTATGAAATGAACTTTATTATGTGTGTTTGTCTGCTTCTTTATACATTAATTTTTGGCCCGAGCCTGTTATCCGACTGGAAGGACCAAATATTCGGAATTAATGAAGAATATTTCAACTCTTATCGCTGGCGGCAGAAGAATAAAGAGCTTCACTGAACTCAGAATGAAAAATTTCATACAAGATGAATTTGATTTTTTTTTACTAGTGATTATTTATAGGTTAGGTTGGGTTACGTTACTCTGATAAGCCAATAAGTCACGCATAGACCAGTTTGGTYCTTTACGATACCAGATATAGTTCAGTTGCTAAGTCCAAGAGGAGTGGTCAATGGTTAGAATGCCTGCGCTGGACGTAAATTTAAAAAAACTATGCGGTCTCACTATCGATACCTCCTCCAGTGTATTATACCATGAGAATCCCAGATGCTTACAGCGTAGTCTTCCCAAAGCGGGACAAGTGCGCAAGAGATGCTCCTTTGCTTTCCTGGTGCCATGATTTAGACATTTCCTGCAGTCTTCTCGTTCTGCTAGCCCCATCCAGCGGGCGTGTGTCACTACCAGACAGTGACCAGTTAGTTTTCCCTCTGCAGTCTMTTCTATCGACGGCCAATAGGAATTTTGTGTGACTCCTATCTAACATTTTGCACATTAACTTGCACTTWAAAAAAAATATTTTTCTGAACTGCTTCGGTTGTCTTCATTTTACTATACACATTAATGAGCTTTAACTCGCTTTTTACAATACATGGCTTCTATTTCGCAAAAACATCCCGTCCAATATCATTCAGCGCCGATTCCCAAGTTTATACAATGAAGTATAAGTATAAGTTTCATAATCAAACGGAACCTGCATATGCATACATATATACTCATCACATCAACTTAGTGTACTTTTTTGTAATCAAAATGAGTGACAAGACTTTGAAGTTGCATTTTTCATACGCAGTTGTATAAGCACATACCAAGCAGCTCGCAGACATCACTTTCTGTTGCAGTCTGACTGCAACTCATTGTCTGCCTGTCACCGAGATTGTGCTCGCTTTCGTCAACTTTGTTGACAACTCCCATCTTACGGTTACTTTAAAAAAACCCATTTCGTGGTGTATGCTCCCAACATATAGGTATATATATAAATATATGTTTGCATTATATTGGAATTGCTTCATATTATCTTGTGTTGTGCCAAGTCTGTGCTTTATTGCCACTTTTCTACATTTTGTTTTCATTTCAGCCACTCCACCCTGCTTACTGACAAATCTAAATGCAAGCAATTGTATTTAGCTGCCCTTGAAGTAAATACTCTTTTTCTTGCGAAGCCAACATGAACAAATAACAAATTGCCAGCCATTAGCAGCATATTACTTTAGCGGTCCCTTTTAGCTTCATCCTGCCATTTCAGCTACAAATCAGTCAGAATTGTACTAGACTTATTCAATTAAATGTTGGATTGTCGTCTTTTGGAATGCGTAATATTATATAAAATTGAGCTCGTAAGTATACTAATACCAAACTGGTCCGTTGCGAATTTTTAGGTACATAAGCAACAAATGAGACTCCTGACGTGCTTTTATGGACAATTTTACTATATTTCTGCTAAATTAAGCTTTCACTGTTCGTAAATAGTTATTATTATGCTTATACGCGGTGCGCAACCTGTTTTCCGTTTGCATTATTTAGTGTTTTCACACATGTCACAAAATATTTTCAAAATATAGAATTCATAATTTTCTTATAAAATATATTCGATATACATTCATCTTCGAAGTACTTAAAATATCCGTGCGAAAATATTTGCTTAAAATAATTTTAAATTCATCTTAAATTCGACACCATATTAACAGTATTCTTGCTGAGCTTCTAATTCCTTTGCTTTACCCACAACTCGCTAGCGGGCCATAAATATGCAATTGAGGTCAAGGATGCCAGCTGACCTTAGTGATTAAGAGCTAAATCAATGAATACATACATATATTCAGAACACACCAGCGACAGGCATAGAACATATTGCATTCAGAATTTTCTATTAATATTATGATAGCAGTATGAAATAATATATGAACAATATGGGCATGCATATCTAATATTTAATAATTTTCACACTATGCGCAATGTCTTTATGCTCTTATATTTTTTTATAGTGAATAATACAATTTTATTGCACTATTATTTTTGGATATCAAATTATGATACTTTTTCGCTTGCTCTTAAATTCAAAAATAAAACTTGTAGAATTTTTTGTAGAAACTTATTATAAAAAACTCTGAGTTTTCTTTGTTATTCACTTGCAGTTCAATTAAAGCGCATAGTCAAATCTCAGTAAGAAGATGTACGAGACAAATTAGAAATACTTTTCATTCTCAGATAAAAGTAATACAATATTTTTCTAAAAGAAAGCAATTACTTTAAATTTCACAAAATATTAGGTTGTCAAAAAAGTCTTGCGGTATTTTTATTGAATTTTCAATTGTTCATAAAATTTTTTTTGATGACTCATGCCCAGCTCTTGACCGATGCTACGGCTACTACTATGCCGGTCTCTTTCGATTAATTCAGCGATTTTATCGCAATTTTCGACGACAGGCCTTCCGGCGCGTGGCGCATCTTCCACCACCTCTACACCAGAACTAAAACGTGGAAGCCATCGTTGTGCGGTGGAAATGGAAACTGTATCGGGTCCATAAGCTGCACAAATTTTGTTGGCGGCTTGAGATACATTTCTGCCTTTATCGTAGTAGTACTGTAAAATATGCCGTATTTTCTCTTTATTTTGCTCCATGTTTGCGACGTTATAACTCACGAACGACTTAAAAGAAACGACAATCAATCAAGCGCGTGAAATGAGCTTTCTAAAAAGGCATGACCCGATGCGACGAATAAAACTAGAACTACGCGCTCTCAGCGCCAACTGGCGAAAATACCGCAAGACTTTTTGGACAACCTAATATTTAGAATAAAATAAAAAAGTCTCTCCAACAAGCTAACTGAAACATATTTTTATTGTCTCAAAGTTGAGATTCTCCCAACGACCACACATTCCATATCTCACGAAACTTGGAAACGAAGCAACCATAAAACCTTAACTTTTCTATAGTCTTATTAACACAAATGCGTCATTATCTAAATTTTGCTGCGTTTATCTCTGCCGGTTGTTGTCCACACTGCAAAATTGGTTATGTGCTTGGCTAAAATAGCAATTAGCTGATGATTTTTTATCATTGCAATAAATATAAAATGAGGAGCATCATTAATTGAGCCAATCGCTTATCATGTACATGGCTGTGCGAAAGGCAATTACTTAAGTAGTTAGAAACAATTTTCGTAGTAGCGAAAAAATATATTCCAAATACTTTAATCTTTCAATTTACTAAAAACTTGCGCCTGCGTCGGATGGGTTTCATCATATCATTATGATTATTGCTTAAATAAATAGGTCTGAAGATCAAATCGAAGATATGTGAGCACAAACCCTCTTACGGATATCTCATTAGCAAATAATGATTTAACAAAACGAAATTGGATAAACCTTGTAAGCACTTCGACCTCAGAGACACATGTTATTAAGAATAAGTTGAACTTAAAAACATTTTTGGATTTAAAAAAAGTATAATCGAAGTTAAGAAATCTTAAAGTTGCAGTCCTACAGTCTTAATCCCTTTCAAAGAATCTTTACTTTTAGCCGCAAATCAATCACAATTTTTATAAACTGCGACAATACGGCTTCATTACTGCTTATTACTATGAAATGCTGACATTATTATTCGGAATACTGTTGCTGGCCAAATAACCTTTTCTTCCATCTTCTTATTTACACGTGACATTAATATTTGTGTACACAAGCAAGTTCGATTCACATAAGCATGGAAACTTCTTTATGCACCCATGCACCGTATAAACATATCAATACAATATACTATATATATGTATAGTGTATTCATATATGCACAAGCTTTGTTGTTATGTGTAGTCTAACACATTTTTCTTCGTCTAATACACACATGGGATCAATTTGCCACTTGGAGTATACATGTGCACAAGGTCACTTGCTTACACTCATGCGCTCATGTAAACACATATAAAGAATTAGTTTGGTTTGGCATTTAGTGTGCTTCTGGGGATATCCTAGTTTACGGCCATTGCTTGCCAGCTATCGGATAAACATAACACAAGCACAAATACACATAGATACCAGTACATGTGTTTAGATATATGTATGTGCCTGTGAATGGGAAAATCTCAACAGCAAGCGAGCAATGTGCTGCTCATTGTCGCCGCTTGACTTTTCGCTATGTTTTGCAGGACCTTGACTGCTATTGGTGCGCTGAGCTGCACTGTTGGTCAGCGGTTTAACATTTTTTTGCTGTCTATTCTCACACTTTCACAGTTCTAGCGTATTAGAAAAATTCATATTGTTAATTACTGTATTGGGAAAGTGTGATGTTGTGTTGTCGGTGAAGGTTCTTGCAAATATGGCGGTTTAGTAGATGTAAGTCATTTTTAAAATAAACAATMATAATAAGCGTGCAGTATTCAAGATGAATGTAGTAGAGAAATATCTTTCCTTCCATTCCTTCCTTCCAAATTTAAATCGTATGCATTATTTGTGTGGAAAAGCTTTCAACATAATCTTGAAAAAGTTGCTTATTATTTGTAATCGCTAAATATTTTTCATATTTCCAACTCACAATTTAATTTTTACAGTTTCATACTTTCTAGAAATTTAGTACCACATAATAACCTCAGCATATTTTTAGCACGCATTCTTTAAATACCTTTGGCAATTCACTTTCTTTTAATTAATTTTTATTAGAAACTTGGAAGAAAAAATTGTGTCGTTAAAAAATTTGACATCTTCTTTAATGACTGGAACACCTCGTTAAACGCGATTTTAGCATCGTTTTACCACCGATTTTTGTCCAGCGCTTCGTCCGCAACACTTTGTCCTTGCTGGTAAAACGCTTTTGCACCTTTTACGCTCAGACGCATTTATTACCTAAAACGCTTTGTCATAGCTGCTGGCGAAAGAAAGTAAAATTAAAAGAAAATAACTCAAAAGAAAGTAGCAAAGGAAAGCAGCAAAAGAAAGTGAGCGGCGAATTGCCGGTACGAAGTAATGCAATATTGCGACTAAGCAAAAAGTACTTAGAGAGAAATCCCCRCCAGCAAAATACATCTTAAATAGTGATATTACAATTTCATTTCTACATTTATTTTTCTGCTTGTTCCATGTTACCAGTATTCGTGTCGGCAGCGCTGATTCATTTAATTAGTGCTTAAATCGGTGGCAGCTCTTCAATGGCAAATACTAATATTTTTTCTTTGTGAAACAATTTAATGATTTAACCGGCTCATTACTGGYTATAAAGATTTTGTATGTGAAAAGCAAATATTTCTGAGAAATATTTTAAACACCTCGTAATACCTTCGTAGATTCATCTTCGAAAATTTTCCATGAGCATTCAATAGAAGAACCAAACCACAAGTGTCGACGTGAGTCGACTCAATTTGCGATTATTACAACTATACTATTTTTAACATGAATCTCAGCTAATYAACTGAAATTGCGCTAAATTGAAACCTGGTCGTAGAGAAAAAATGTGAACCTAAATTTCATAATATATTCTGYTAAATTTCATTATCACCTTGCTACTAATTAAGCAATTTACAATTTCTTCTATAACTTTTTCGAAGAGGAGTTTATTGATCAATTAACCAGCTTTTTCTCGATTAAAACGTTAATTTAAATCGATTTACCATACCAAATAAAAAATCGTTTTTCACTACAATAATTGCTAATCGAATTGAAATCGGGTTGTTGTCCGCACTGCAAAATTGGTTGTACGCATGGCTCCATGTCGCGGTGCAATCCTCATGTAATAATATAATCTAATCAAAATGGTTAAAATAGCAATCAGCTGATGATTTTTAACCATTGGAATAAATACGAAATTAAGAACACAAGCAATACAACAACTGATCATAAATCGAACTTATCGTTAAAAGAGTAGGCAACATTGCGAAAGCCAAAAACTGRTTTATCAGCTATAATCTTGGTAAATTGAGTACATTATTAAATAAATTGTAGAAATATTCTTAATTTCTCAATTAAAAACGCTTTCGCTGTATTATTTATACTAAAAATGTAATAGAAGGAAAAATAAAATAAGTTATAATAAGGAAAAAGTTGTGAAGTTAGAAAGCAACATATAACGTAAAAGTAAACACTAATTCCTTAGAGCGTAATGATATCCCTCAGATATATTAACAAAAAATCGAAAAATCAAAAAAGAAATATTCTACAAAGAAAATATATGTAAGCATATTTCAGCGGTTCTTAATTTGCCAAACACACGCATAACTTTCTAATAACAAAGCGGGTCACATCATCACTTCTTAATGAGACATTTTCACTTCCTGCGCATGGTAGTAAAACATCTCCGCTTATAATGTAATCACTTTTGTATTCTTWCTTCATTTGAATAAGCCTTCTTCCCTAAACCAACGTTTGCGGCATACCATAAATTGTTCCATGCCTTTAATTCCTTAATTAGCATAAATGTAATTAAAAATTGTGAACTGTTTGAGCGCTGCGCCGTAGAAAGGGTACAAAATATGCATAACGGGAAAGTTACACTGCCGACTATGAATATTTGACAGCGTATACTAAACAATTTGAAATCAAAAATTCGTTACACAATTTTGAAGCGCTTCAATTCGTTTAAGTATTTTTACGCTAATTAAACAAATAAGGCGCAGCTGTTGAATGAGAAATGAAACGTTAATGAATAAATTGAAAATGATTCGGGATACTGGGAACAGCAAGAATTAGACTGAATTTATTTTTAACTTATTTTTACTTGAAATATACATACATACTTGTATGTAGTTAGTTGGCTAAGCCGTAGTTCCATACAAAAGTAACAAATAYGTCCAGGAAAACTATTCGAGAACGGAACTTTATGTATTATATGGTAGTTTGTCAGTGCCATTAGTATCGAAAAAGCCTTCCTARGTCTCCTCCCTCTATTTAAATATCTCTTCTACTCTATTTTCCACTCATAAAATAAAACTTGCCTAAATCCAAGCTGTAGTCGAAGACCAATTTTTCCAGCTTGATCTCAAACCCAGCGAATCAAAACGGAGTTAGATCGCCTGGGCTTAGCGTTGGATGTCCTCGATGCCAACTTATATGAGCCTTTCGACCCTAACAGAGACTAGATAATCGTTATAATAACAACAACCTTTTTTTCTGCACCAAATGAATTCATGGTAGTTCTTAAAATAATATAGTAATATTCACTTGTAAGAATAAAATGTTTCAATATTTTCAGTAGCAGCACACAACGATATAGGAAATTCTGAAATTCAAAATACCCAATTCACTTCATTACTAGGTGGTATGCCAGAATCGATGCCGCATAGTCATTTTTCTCGCATCGATAAATGCTTTGAAATAAGTAAAACAAAATCAACCTTACTGCAGAAATTCRTGGAGGCCTTACTGGATTTTTGAAAGCTATGAGCAAATTTTGTAAATCAATGGAAAAAACTTGGTTCTATTTCTCTCTCGGCGGTCCTGGAGTTATCTAAAGTGATCTAAGACCCAGTAGCTATAATTCAATGTTACTTGAAAGCTTCGATTGACCAGTTTTGGGAGTTCAGACATCCCGTTTTCATGTAACTAGAGCTAGCAATGATATAGGTATTCAAAACACTTATTATGACCTCCTCGGTTTTGGTAGAGTAGAAAATTTCGTTTTGCGACACATTCAGATCAGTATAATTATAGTTCTAACGAACTCCTAGCTACATTTCAACTACATAATTTTGTATCCTTTATCCTTTACTAATAAGTTTTTATCCAAAACTTTTCAGATGTAAAACTGAATATCGAGATCGATTTCATCTTCCACAAATACCTGCAGGCATTTATCCAGCTACGCTGCTGACATATCAGTTACAAGACAACTCACCAACTAGCGTGTCAATTTAGTAGGTCACATGACCAATGCACCTATGTCAAATTATGCTCGGCTGTGGTCACATTAGCATCATTCATAAGCGCAGCTGTGGCTACTTGAACACGGCGGTGCGTCAAGACAGTACGTGACATTTACGAGTGTAATTTGGCAACAATTTCAAATTAGTGTAACCTGAAGCGATAGTGCGAGGATAAGTACAGCGAAATGCATTACGGAATACATAAAATATAGTTAAATAAGTATAGTATAAAGAATGATGAATTGATTACTCGCAATTAATTTGAAACGAGGCTTTGGCTACCAAAATTCTTTCAACTAAATTATTTTATCGATGGTATATGGTGCTATATTTACATTTAATTCAGAAAGTAAAAGAAAAAATTTAAGAAAATAAAGAAAGTAATGACAGAAATTAGAAACCGATGTCTAAATGTCTAAAATATATTTCTTTCATTTAAAACTCATTCAAACAGATGCATGGACTGTGACAATTGAATTTAACTTGGTTTTAACTCTGCCTTTTTTTTTTTTGAAATAAATTTTGCGCGTGTAAGACAAGACTACAAATTTTCACGCTCTCAAAATAATGTTATCCTTTCAAATATTTCTTTTCACAAAAAATATTTTTCTCTCGGACCYTTGCCATGTTCCACTTGCCACTGCACTGAGGAATGCTTCGTCCAAGCCTTTTAATAACAATATTCTGAGAACTGAGAACATTAATAAACGCTTGCATTTTTCGCTCTGTCTCCTCCTATTTTCATCTTCTGCTTTCACTCATCTTCTCAGATTTTGTTGAAGGAAATATTCACGCGTCACTTTGCTTTGACAGCAGCGYAATTTCACTCGCAAATCAGTCTTCGTTTGCATAATGCAACTCGAGGCATAGTTGACAGCATCGTTATCGTCTAGCATTCAGCATTGACCTAACGGAAGTCATGCTGTCAGTTTATTAAAAGCGAGTATTACATTGCGCATTAACTAAATAAATGCTTTAATAATCCTGGAGGRAAACAGAATAAAGTGAATTTCATTCAAGCATATAAAACGATATGCCCAATATGGGCGCCAGCCTTCGAAAGTCAAACTATATTTCCGATTATTACTTCTTTTTCATCCTTTAAATGATTGCAGCTTTACTTGTCCTACCGAACTTGGTTTATTTTGAAAACATTTTGTGGCCCTATTTGACTTAGTTAGCCCATTGATTTTATAGTGTAATACTCACTATTTCTATTTCTAACACGAAACTCTATACAGACTAATTGCTAGAAAGTCATAATCTATAGGTTCATGGAAATACGAATTTATTTATAGTAGAGTTAATAAATATACAAATTTATTTTAATTAAAAATTTTTTTGATTTCTTCAGAAACCCGTCTTTAGCCGTATTAATATCTATTTTGAAGAGTCTTTTGAATGCTTTTTAGTTTCTTTGTGCTAGTATTACGAAATTGGTCCAACGATAGTCGCGTCCAAGTAATCATACTTAGCATAATTAAGGACTACCGCCTGAACAGCATGAACAGCTGAACACAAGAAATCATTTTAATTCATTTMAATGCAGCCATGAGCTCGCTCGTAGTTATTAGAAATATATCATTCAAGTCCCAGCCGAGGGTTTGGCATTGAATTTGGTTGGTTTTGAGGAGCAAATATAATGGTTCTTTCTTCTTTGTAAACATATAATTCYTTTTTATGCATGTTTCATTCCGTACTGCCTTTAGCAATCTGCATTTATAACACTATATTTATGCCCCACAGAGGGCGGTCGAGTTCGAAAATTGAAGTAATGAGTGCATTAGTAACTCCTTGAGGAATATGCCGATCCTTCAACCGTATTCTCTTTCAGCCCAAAAATAAGTACACAAACGAAGCACTATTACATACATATAAAAAATTAGGGTTAAATATAAAGGGTAATAAATATAAAGGGTAAAAGGCTAGAATTAAACTAAGTATTTGTAAGTGTTGTTRATTTTCTTTCTAAACTGGTTAATTAGCTTCATATGGATATAAATGAGTAAACAATTATTTATATTTAAATAGAACGAAATAATACCGTACCATACATAGTGCCAGGTTATCGCGTTGCCCATACAATAACTTATGCTTAATTATATAATTTKTATGAATATGAAATGCTCGTATGTAGTTACATTGTTCAATCAATCGCCATGGGAGTCTCCGGAGTGCAAACACAAAGGCCACAGCCACAGCTACAACGACAGCGACAGCGACAGCAAAACAGCAATAAAATTTGCAACATATCCAGTACAAAAATGTTTTATGTAGACAAATGTGTAAGCTACAGCAATAAAATGTGAATAGTAACTGTGAAATTATGCAGAGACACAAAGTCAGAAATTCTCAAACGGTGTCGGAACAAAAATGTAACAAAATTTATTCAACTTATTGCCAGAGAAATTATTGTAAATGGTTAATTTTTAAAGTTTGAACAACCTTAACTTCAACTTAATTCAACAACTATTATTCCGATTTTTATGCATGAGCCATTTGGGAACTTCTGAGTCAATTAAACAAGTATGACACTAAATATGTAAACGCATATAAAGCGTGGCATTTAAAATTCGATATATACGTATTACGTGTATATACCAAGTGAATGCATGTRAGTCTGTAATTAATGTTCGAAAACAAGCGTCGACTCGTAAATACACCATCGGCGACAGCGTAATGTGCAGCGTTTTACATTTTGTCTGCCAATACATTTTTCTATATGTCACAATTTAAATTAAATGAAGCTTTTGTTATATTGTCGATTTAATTAAACACGAATTACAGGCGATGACATGCGTCGCTACAAACACATGCTTACATATATATATTTCGGTCCGTTTGTATCGATATTTGCATGCTTGTATTTACACGCGTATGCAGCTGTGTATTTAATTTAAATATTTGTGCGATATGAATTCACACGCTTGTACATGGAAAAGTGTAATAAATTTTTGTCAAAGTACACAGTTTGCTTAAGCATAATTAAAAACATTTACAAAAATATAGTACGTATATATTAATAAAAAATTACAATTGATGACGTTAAAGGTACTTATCATATACACCTAATACATTGACTGCAATAGGCTTTTGTGTAGCCGTTAGCGCCTAAATTAGGCAATACCATAAATGAGCACAAATCAGCTAACTGAAAGTAATATTGATTCGAAGTCTGAATTTATATTGTGCCTTATTATTTATTTMTTTCAAATTTTTATTAGTGCCGTTAAAATAATAATGGTTTAATATTAGCACTTCAGCTAACCAGAAGATTCTTTTGGGAAAGCATATGTCACAATTTAGCATCAGTTAAAAAATCTTTATAATGTCACCCAAAATGCAAAACAATGTAACTAAACTTTTTAAAACTTTATAAGCCTACGAAAAGCGATGCACGAGGTGCGTTCAAAAAGCATCGCGAATTTTGAATTTTCGCGGGTTACGTATATTCGAATTTTTTGCGGCGTTATGTTGGTACTCATGCCTCTCACTTATGCCGACAAGCGCGGCCATTTTGAATGTTCATTTAATTGTTGACAGCTGCTTTGCTTGCACGTGATTTGGAATAGTCTTCGATTTTTACCTATTCAAAAAAATGGATCAAAGAACCTGTATCAAATTTTGTGTGAAAAACGAAATGAAGTGCGCGGATGCATTCCGAATGTTGACTGTGGCATACGGAGAAGCTACCTTGGACCGAAGCAACGTTTATCGGTGGTMCAAAATGTTCTCAGAAGGCCGAGAAGATGTGACAAAAATTGGCTTTTGCACCACGATAACGCCGCTGCTCACACATCGTTGCTTGTGCGCGACTTTTTGGCTAAAAACAACACAATAATGATGCCGCAGCCACCGTATTCCCCAGMTCTGGCCCCCTGTGAATTTTTCTTGTTCCCTAAATTGAAGAGGCCCATAAAAGGAYGACGTTAYGCTTCTCTTGACGAGATAAAGACGGCATCGAAGGAGGAGCTGAAGGAGATAAAAAAATKATTTTTTGAAGTGCTTCGAAGATTGGAAAGCAAGTGTATAATATATCATGGAGATTACTTTGAAGATAACAAAATAGATATTCATGAATAAATAAATAATTTTTGAAAAAACCTGCTACTCCTTATTAATGCCAGATGAATGGTAGGTTCTGTTTAATTTAAGATGAAAGAGGTTCACGATATTTAAGAGCGATTTAATAAATAATGTTGGCACTTAATATAAACCACAAAACTGCGAAGCTCCCAGACATCTTCAACAAGTTCTAGATAATCTTATGCAGAAGCATAAAAGATGTCCGCTTCTTTTATGACTACTTCCCTGCACTTACTGCTTGTATAGTCATTACTTATTACTGCTAGATCGCATGTGATGCCCGTCGGATGAGATCAGTCATTAGACCAACATCGGTTATGCAGTACTTTCAAGATCCTGTGAGTAAAAAGTATGCGTATTTTTCTTCGGGCTCTTGAATATGATTTTAGCCTTCCTAATTCCTACTGGTTCGGCAGCTTGACGATGAGTCTTTTGAAAATCTCATCAGCTATTTCCTTTCTCGCAATTGCTTTGTGGCGTGGAACCCAGCATATATGCAGCCATTTTCGGAAAGCCACTACATCTACTGCCCCCACGTTTCTGAAAACATTCTCTGCCGTAATGTGTTGTGTGAACTTTGCCTTAACTGCGAAAAATTGTGATTTATTTTTCATTAAAGCCTCTTCTTGGCACTATCACTCATATTATCAATCAATTCGCCGGTCACTACAACATATTAAATATTCTCAGATAATTTTGGTGCCGCAAGGAATTTCTCGAGCTGAGAATATTATTTTTTCCTCTCGAAAAAAAGCTTTGTCACGCAGTTGAACAAGGTAATATTATTCAACGCTTCTGACAACTTTACGAATTTTTAAAAAGTATATATTTAAATATTTACTTCCATCACTTTCTATACAAATGTTATAAACTTACACATATTACAAAATTAAGTTTCGAATTTGATTGTTGTACTATTCAAATCGGTCCGCAATGAAATCTCTGCTAATTTCGAACGAAAAATTAAAATAAAGTCTGGTACAGCGTTACCAAGAGTGCTCTACGGCTGCAGTGAATAATTTTGTAATAATTTTTAGTTTACTTATTTCTAGGTCACTTTAAAGACGCTTTAGAAGAGAACGCCTCTTTACTATTTCAAAGTGTACATTCACTTGTTTAAAAAGGTTGTGCGCTTGTATTTAATCACACATATACATTACGCAAGGACCGTTCACACACAATCACCCATACGCTTCTAAGCATGCAAAAGTACTAATGTACATTTACATATGGCCACATAGATGTTTTTAATACGAAAATATGCCATTAAAATATGCAAATGTGGAATTTAAATCTGTTACGAATTTTGTATGTATGTATGTATATATGTGYGTCTGCACACCGCAAACACATAGCCAGTGAATACCCAACAGCCGCATATACACATACAAATAAAGAGAGTGTAATCGTGGCACATATGTGCAACCCAGTCAAGTATGTGGACAGAGGCAACAAAACAAAACAAAATTGTTGAAGTAAAATCCTACGGACATAAGTCAAGCCTGTCTCTTATACACATCTAGATGTGTATAAGAGACAGTATACACATACAAATAAAGAGAGTGTAATCGTGGCACATATGTGCAACCCAGTCAAGTATGTGGACAGAGGCAACAAAACAAAACAAAATTGTTGAAGTAAAATCCTACGGACATAAGTCAAGCAACGAATTCCAAAAGATTTAAAAACACAAACACACATACACGCATACTGACAAGAATGTATTGGTGTTAGTGAGGCCTTCGTAGCGTACACTTGTGCATCCTAGCATTTCTAGAAAATATTTACAAAATTTTTAGCTGATTGCCTGAAACTGTAAAGTGTGTARCAAAATACGAGAATACTGTGCACGCCACTTGTGAGGTGGACAATGAGATTATACATAGCAACTGTAGGTATGCCTGTTTCCAACCTCATCTGAACCAACAGACTGGTACGAACAAATACTAGTTTGGCACTGGTAAAATTTGCGTAKRAATTAGTTGRAAAAGTAATCGCTCAAAACTATAAYTCTCYAACTAAAAAGGTACTAATCAAAAATGCGTCCCAGGATAAGCAATTTTTAGATAAYTTATAATCTATTTAAGATTTAATTTTTGCGCAAAATTCGAAAACCAAAATATTGTAGTATATTTGTTTAATATACTTTTTTATATTCTTGCTTAATTGAGAGTCCAAATTTAAGATACACATTTTTCTCACTGTCAACATAGCATACAATTWTTTCTTCAATTTAAACYATTCCTTATGCAAATAAAAATTAGWCGGCTCACTAGTTCTCCTGCCTATTCATGCTAGTAGTACGATTGTGTACAACTGATTCACTTCACAGCTGGTTATTTCTCTACTTTTTGTGTTTAGTTTACAACTCTGTGTCTTTGAAGGGAATACTTACACAAAATGTATGTGGGTGTGCTCACAGTAAAAATTAACTTAAACAAATAAATGGAAGTAGACGAATACTTTTTCATAGGTATTACGGTACMCGTTCTGCAAGTGAGGCTCATGATCGCTCTAAAGCGAAAATGGTCCAATTTAAAATAATTTCAGTAAAATCTATATTCATGATATAAATATATAATTTTTACTTAATYAAAGCTAACTTTTAATTCATTTATTCAATTCAATATTTTTGAAAAATTTGAGATCGGGCAATAGTCACATGTGTGCTGAATCTACAACTAAAATTTTAAAGCAATCGAAAGAAATCGGAGGACCCCTTCAAGCAATTCTACTTCACAATGACAGTTCCTATGTTTCCATTCCTTTCGGTTATGCCATATACTTCAGCCAAACCTCTAAGAACTTTGAATTGGTTCTTTGGTTTAATATAAGGACCACGGTTGGCAAGTGTCCGGTGATATAAATATCTTGGGCATGTAGTTTACTCTSTTGCTCTCTGTGTTTATTTAATAGTAGAGAACACACCAATTACTGGCCCAAAAAKTTTTGGGTTCAAAGGCGCTGTAAATTGGTAAAAAGAATGTCGTACATCAGTCTGTGGTGCTTTTGTTTGAGTCTAAAGCTACATTTTCTTTATTCCCACCTCGACTACTTTCCAGAAGAYATAGGAGATGTGTGCGCAGATCCATCTTCTATAAGTGTATACTGACGTATGCTCCAGAATGAATAAGGCAGCGAAGCAAATGAGTCTGGTAGTAATTTCGGACTGAAGCTATATGGTGCAGAGGCATGGACGATGACAACATCTGATGAGAAAGGTTCTGCGGAAGATTTATGGTCATTTGCGCATTGGCCACGGCGAACAGAAATGACTATTTTTCGTTTCAATTCGTTCAACGATTTGAAGCAAAATMCAACAACTACAATACCATAAGCATTATTATAAAATATTTCCACTGTTGATATTGACGCCAATTCCTCGAAAATAAGTAATTAAATATTTAAAGCTGTAAACATTTTTATAGAAACATTCGGTTGCCAAATTGATTAAGAACGGCACAGTAACTTTTTGCAGCACATAATTACTGAGGTAAGGTAATTAAGTTGCAAACTGTCGCATACCACCCCGCCCTCCGACCAATAACATAAACTGTCAACCAAGAAAGAGAGAGTGCAGAGTTACAGTTAGAAATCTCGTCATAATTAGTTGAAATAATCGACATTGCGTTCCGAGTTGCTTTTATTTTACGAAATTCATGGAAAACAGTAGAGAGCTAAAATTAGAATAACAAAAACATGACCACAAAATAAGKAGAGTACGAGATCCAGCAATTTAATTAAGTTTTTGTAAAATTACCAAGTAAATGTGTTGATGGAAATATTGTGTTCGGCAAACAGACAACATTACAAGCATTTGGYCAACCAATATCAACACTGATGCTGCAACAATAAAAACACAAGCCATTATCAACAAACCCAACTTAGTAAGGGAAATTATGTTGCTGATTGCAATTTCTCATTACTTTTGTTGAATTATGACGATACTGATGGACCGGTCGAAGCGACGCTTCGTCATTATGTAGCACAGTGATGCGGTCACACAGTCATGTGACCAATTTGGGTGGCAATGGTCGTTCTGCTGTTGTGTTGGCACACTCTCCGCAGTGTTCTCATGCARGTGTTTGGGGTATTGTAAATGACAAGTGGACATGTCAAATTTCGGACAGTTATTGTTGTTGCTGTTGTTTGGAAAATTACTGTCGTTCATAATTGTGTTGTGGTGATTCATTCGTGTGATTCGCAAGTGCACACATACACACACAAACACAAAAAGCACTTCTCTCATTCCCGACCATAATAACTAGACGTGTGAAAGCTATTTTAATTTGTAAAGGTTTTTGGGTCACTCATGAATGAAATACGAGAAACCGCCAATGGCTATTTTCACTGACAGCTGTGCGGCATGAAAGTGTTGAAACTTAGTAAATGGCACGAAGTAAGTGCTTTGTGGAACACCTCAACGGGAAATAGCGACATTTTTGCTGAAACAAAACTTTATAAAGCTTTAAACTGGGTTATTCCTCTTTCAAATGCGCTAGTCATCAATACAGGAATATGTAGTCCAAAAAAGTATTTTCGTACACAGTACAGCTTTTGTCTTACCCAAACTCGAATCGGTCAACGAGCCTTTGCCATTTTTCTTTTAGAAAAGCATGTAAGGCATTAATATTAATGAAACTTATTACCACCTTCTGCTAATCATAACAAGAACATAAGTCTGCCATAAGTAATTTTCGTTGACTGCTGTGTACTCGMAGATGTGTGCAAAGCAAACAACGACTAACGGTAATGATAATCACTTGGCAAAAGATTATAAAAGTTCCAGCTGTCGCCGAAACTCTAMTAACGAATTCACCAAAGCAGCCGCATTACATAATCAATAAATACATACATATATAAATGTGCGTGTGGGTGTATGCTTAGTGGCATTTGTTGAAGTTAGGAGTATTCGTTATTTTCTGCTCGTTGCACGCAAAATTACTAAAGTTTAATAGTCGCACCTTATGCGACACGTCACTCTCTTATCGCAGTGTCGTTCTTGTCGGCATCTTCGTTTCACTGGTGGTTAACTTGCTCTGACAGCTAGGTGCTAATAGCTGCTGCAGTGGTTTACCTCTATTGCAAGTTTGGCTAGAACAATGAGCACGCATATTGCTATATATGCATATGTTTGAGTGTGTGGGTGGCTGTTGAAGTAGGTGAAAAGTTGCTCCGCCGATATGTTACCGAAATGTTGCGGCGAYTGTGGCAGCTATTAAAACTATTCATATATCTCAAAAAGGTTCTTAAAATTTCATTCATACATATGATTGCGGACATATATACATACATAAATGTCAGTGTACTAGCGTTTGGATTGAGGTATGTCATTCTGTGAATTTTGCTTTTTTGAAAGAGCGTGTGACATTGCGTATACGTAATTGAAAGTTTTATGAATTTTGCTTGCTCCGCTCGGATGCTAAGAATCATGATACACATGCAAAATATGTATTTAAAATAAATGTAATATTACAAAAAAATTAAAACTTATCTTCACTTACACAGCCCTCACTTTATAGTGCTACTGAGCTTATATCGTAGTGCTTTGCTTCTAAATTGGCGTTGTAAYAACTCTAGTGACATCTTTCAGCAAACTGGTAACAATAGTATAACGTCACTTAAAATACAATGTAACATCGCTTTTCATAAGTTTATAGGCGAAGGAAAATGATATAATAGAAACCACTCATATTGAAACAAAATTTGAGTTTTGGTTATAAAATGGTTATGTTTTGGTTATATCTGACAGCGGGAGGTTAAAATTGAAATTTTCTATGATGACACGTGAATTTGCATTTCCGGTAGCGAATTGTAATATTTTATTTAACCCTTGTTGAAGCATAGGAACCAAAACTGTTAGTTTCACTTTAAAATTGATAATGCARTGCAGAATTGCTCCTAAAAACAGCTGGCATAGCTTAGAATTTGTCTGCAAAAACTATTCTATACAATGTTGTAAAGATATTAATCCTTATCAGTCTTAATAAAATATTGGAAAAGATCAAGACTAATAGAAAGTCATGGAAAAACAAAGGTTTATTTAGATTCAACAGCGAGATAGGTTCTACTTCCAGCTTAGTTGTCRTTTATGAAAGACTCTAAATAAGTGAAATGGGAAGTCTCTCTGGAGCTACAAAGGGATACTTTATCATAAACCAATGAATTTTAAACATTTCCACAACAAATACAAAAACTCATTGCAATGACATAAAATAATGCATATACATATATACATATATGATACATATAAAAAYAAGTAATTCCTCTTACTCTGCGGTTTGCCAATTGAAAATGAATTCTTTCATTCATTCGGTGCATGCGTCAAGGAACTACAAAGTGATTTGCTTCATTGTTGCACTTAGAGACCATAACAGTTTGTATGAAACGCTA
Source organism: Bactrocera latifrons (assembly GCF_001853355.1). Taxonomy (NCBI): domain Eukaryota; kingdom Metazoa; phylum Arthropoda; class Insecta; order Diptera; family Tephritidae; genus Bactrocera; species Bactrocera latifrons. The sequence goes on from NW_017535174.1 coordinate 251,585, forward strand.
CAAAAGTGCCATCTGTGACAGCAGCTGATGGAAGAGCGCCAGCAATTGTTATGACTGCCACCAAGGCCACCCGCATCGAACATTAACAACTAAGTGGTATAGCGATGAAAGTAGCACAAGTGCAGCAATACAAAGTTGGCGTTATACGCTATACACATATCGATATGAGCAAGCCGCAAGCGGTAACACAAAAGCTTTTTTTTTTCGTTTTGTACTAGCGGGAGATTGGAAAAGYGAATATGATTTTTAGTAACTCAAAAGGAGTTATAGCACATCTCAATTATGTAATTATATTAATTTCTCTTTATGAAGTAAGGAAATGCTATCCATAAGATCTTGCACTTTTAGAAGTTTTTCTTTTCAAATATTTTCCGCTACATATTAGGTAACATGTAGGACTTGTTTGCTATAATAACATTGAGTGTTTCTCTTTTAWASACGCATTTTTTTATTAARTGATTYATGCTACAGAAAGGTTGATTTGATAAACTTCTGGAATATTTTTTCAGCAACTCCAACTTGATGTGAGCAAGTAAACTCAAATATAAAAGGTTTATTYTTCAAGTGTTATTTATTATAAGAATTCGAAGAGGCTTTCATTTTTAAATAAGGTTTGACTCGCTGTTTCATCTGATGCCGATAAAAGAATGCACTTTCTAAAGGTGAACTTGGCGCAACAAGTTCAAAGCATATTTAAGGGCATCCCAACACCAGAACACACCAATACTTCATATACTCAAACGCCACATAGTTTAACTCAACCACTCAAATATGTATTTATATATCGCGTGCAGTATTCACAAGTACCCAATGTTATTACAATATTACAAAAAAAAAAAAGTGCATGCAACCTTTGTGTTGTAAATCTAAGCGCAACACAACGTCTTCTAAGCGGCTCTCTCATGTGCTCACATACTGCACATACATCACGTGCCTTTGTGATGTAATCTTTTTTCCGTAAATCGTTCTTAGAAAAATTGCAGAAGTGGTTGGCARGAGTCTTAGACATTGTCAAATTGCTGTCGGTGCGGCAAAGTGTTGTGGGAATACGCTGAGCGTTTTATCGCAAATACACATATTCTTAGATGTGTTACCGGAAAAGACGAACAATAAATACAAATTGGAAGGAATATGTGTGCATAATACAAAATGTAAATAAAAATTGAAACGCATGTAGCTCGGCAAGCACTTCGATGCAATAACAAAGTCGCTGGGGAAAAAAATGGCGACTGTTTGCTGTGAAACTTTGTACGGAAAGGAAATTGTTGCAATTGACGCAATATACATATGTATATACAATGTCTGTGACAAGAACGGAGTGAAATAATAATTATAGCTGAAAAGCATATTTTATATTAAGCAACTGTGGTATGTTTAAAATAGCTCTTTCAGCATAGAGTCTCATGCTGCAATAATTGCAAGCGGTGCAAACAAAATGTTSCCATTTATACTTATTTACTAATTCTTAAAATATCTTTTCAATATCTTAGCCATACGTGGTCTTGTTACTCTCATAAATAAACACAAAAACTACAATGCAAGCAACTTTAATTATCTCTAGTTTTCCATAAGGTACACTTACTACTTACACAACAAATACTAATTAAATGGCCATAGACGGTAATTGTGCCACCAATTCCAATTTCAATCCGATTGGTGCAGTAATTAAATTTCCTTCCAAGTAGCGGTACAGGAATGCGTCGAAATTACTGCGAAAACTGCCAGCCTGCTGCGTACATGCGTTCACGCTGCTATTCTTGGTACTGAGGACCTAAATACACGGCGATGCATAATTGGATACTACTTAAGTATGTGTGTGTGAGTGTGGGTTTAGGTCATGGGCTACAAGTACAATGGGGGTTTCGGTAATACGGTTTTACCTTGCACCTTCATGCACCGTATGACGGAAGTGGATGTGCTAGAAATTATCCAATTATTATTGCCTAGTCATTATAGAGTTGCTAATTATTTGGCTGCACAATAACGATGGTGCTTTTGTAATGAGCAGCCATGCGATAATTGTGCATATGATATATAATGCATACTGGATCTAAACTAAATTTACAAGGGTTATAACATTCTAATGCTGTATAATAATGGCTGGACGAAATTTATGTGTAAAGCACAATTTGTACTTTTAGTTACACAAATTTAGGGGATTTCTTTCAATGAGCCATAATTATTGGTATTTAGAACATGAACCTATAATGCCTCTACAATATGGGTAAAAATAGAGGATGTCAGGCTTTAATTTGGCATTAAATTGTAATCGTTGTTTAAATTGTAATCACTAATACATCACCCACATAAAAAGTTGATTCTTTCAAGAAAAAGTTCTTTGATGTCGTTTGAATTTACATACGATAAAGATATTTAAAGGCACTTGAAGAACAACAAAACGGTGGGGGCCGACAGGTAAGGAGCATGCATCAGCTTCCTTGTAGAACATGGTCGGACGAAAGCATGCCCGATGATTGGAATTTAAGTAGGCTTTGCGAAATCCACAAAAAGGGAGAATCCACAATATGCGCCAACTACCGTGGAATAAGCCTTCTCAACGTCGCATATAAGATTCTATCGAGCCTACTGTGTGAAAGATTAAAGCCCACCGTCAACAAACTGATTGGGTCTTATCAGTGCGCCTTTAGGGCTTAAAAATCAACAACTGGCTAGATATTGGAAAAGACCTGCAAAAAGAGGATCGACATACACCACCTCTTCGTCGATTTCAAAGCTGCTTGTGACAGTACTAAAAGAAGGTGCCTTTATTCGCGATTTCTGAATTTGGCGTCCCAGCAAAACTAATACGGCTGTGTAAACTGACGTCCAGCATCACCAAAAGCTCCGTCTGGATCGGGAGGATCTCTTCGAGATGTTCGACACCAAACAAGGTTTCTGACAGGGCGACTTTCTTTCCTCCGACTTCTTCAAGACAATACAACTACTGGCATACGCTGATGACATCAATAATATTGGCTTCATCAACCACGTCGTTAGTTCTGCAAAGCAAATGCGTCTGATAGTGAATGAGGGCAAGACGCAATAWCTCCTGTTATCAAAGAAATAGTCGTCGAACTCGYGACTTGAATTCCATGTCCATGTKGACACTCATAACTTTGAAGTCGTAGGTAATTTCGTTTATCTTGGAACCAGCATGAACCCCAACAAAAACGTCAGCCTCGAAATCGAAATGGAAGTGCGACTGGCGGCTAGTATAAACTAAAATTKAAAATTTTCAGAATCCGCTTAAAGTTGGAGGTAGATCGAGCCGTGGTGAATTAATTTGAAAAATTATCTCCTTTGAATTTCAAAGCGGTATCAACTAAATGAAGTTGTCGAAGCTTCCTATCCAAGCTGTATATTGTAAAGAGAGTGCAGTCTCACATGTAATAGCTAAAAACTGTTGTCTTGGAAGTACTCGTGCTGCCAAAATAATTTATCAGAGCAGTTTTCCAGCATCACCCAGATTCCTTTAYTGCAATTTTATATAAGAGTGTCCAAAGTTCCATAACATATATTGAGTAGTAAGAATTTGTCAAAAGAAAATATTCGCTCAATTTTAGTTTTTGTAACAACAAAGTTTAGTAAATATATTAAGTAATGCTTTCTAAAGAGGACTGTTTTGAACTTTTTAAGTACCAACCCCTAGTACATAAACCTTAAATAACTGTCGAACTTGTAGCGGCCTATCTTTCAAATTTAAGCTGTTGAGTATACTGTTAATCACTGGTTTCGGAACTGTTTTTGTCAGTTTTTATTCAACACTCAAGAGCTTAGTTCGTAAACCACATGACGCAAAGTTTAATGATGGCAAGGTGTGCTGTCTTTTATGTCGGTTCTATCACCACCGACGTGCTCGTTAATRTAATGAAAACCACAAATACAAAGAGCTTGACTCTCTGTGGCCAAAACGGTGCCACTTGAAAGCTCTAAACTATTATAACAATTGCACAGATTAAATAAAAAAATTGCTAAATAAAATGCGAGTATTACATTTTTTGTTTATTTTTGTTTATTTTTGTTTATTTTTGTTTATCTATTATATTTATATTTGTTTCATCGCAAAAATATAAAAAGTGGCATATTCAGTGTAGCAATTTCACACTTCACGACATTGACTGACATGTTCTTAAAAAGCTTRTCATCAAAACGATTTAATACCAACATTTTTCGAGAGATCCGCGAATATGACAATTTAAATATACCAGCGRTAGTTGTGGCTTAAAGGCCTTAAACAGTTACATGTTATTTAGCACAGCAAATTTTTAATGCTCGACAATGCTTACCCTCGACATAATCTAATATAACTCTGTTACATAACGGTAGGTTAAAACCGCTTGCAGTAAATTTAGTTGTAGTTTTCATTTATTGTTTCTAAACCAACAACAAAGCAAAAAACGGCACTGTGCATCAAACCAAACTTCTGCATATTGATCCTGTGACATTTTGAAGCGGAGGGTTTAACTTGCTTTGGCATTGATTGAAAGTGAGCTGATTCAATGTAAAGAGCAATGTAGCAGTCACTTCCTCATGTTGAATTCAATGACGTGAAAAGTCAGCAAACACATAAAACAAATAAACAATTACACTGAACTTTTTTTTTTT